>NC_088881.1:32498589-32538552 GCF_032884065.1 Artemia franciscana
CTTGTCCTGGGGGCAATGTGGGGGTGTCATCGTCAGACATAATTTTTGGACGTTTGAAAAACGTTGAACAAAATGCCTATCTCAAAATTTTGATTGGATATGTTAGAGGAAATAGTGGGCGTGGGAGGGGGTTTAGTTGCTCTCAAACCACTTTCGGCTATTAACAAGAGCTAAGAGCTCATACGGCACTTCTGACGAGGTCGAAAGAGCCAAGGGCCAAGAGCTCATATGATATGAGCTGTAGCAAAATTCTAAGAACCAATAGATTGCTTTAAAAGGAAAATCAGAGGCTTAATACCGGTCGGGATTTAAAATAAGAGCTCTGAGTCACGAGTCCTTCTAAATCTCAAAATTCATTAAGATCCGATAACCCACTCGTAAGTAAAAATATCTCGATTTTCCTCTCCCTTCAGCCCCCCCCCCCCCAGATGGTTGAATTTGGGAAAACAACTTTATCAAGTCAATTTGTGCAGCTCACTGACACATCTACCAATTTCAATCGTTCTAGCACGTCCAGAAGCACCAAACTCGCCAAATCCCTGAACCCCTCCCCCAACTCCTCCAAAGAGAGCGAATCTAGTACGATTCTGTCAATCACGTATCAAGGACATTTGTTTATTCTATCCACCAAGCTTCATCCCGATTCCTCCACTCCAAGTGTTTTTCCAAGATTTCCCCCTCCAACTCCCCCCAATGTCAAAAGATCTGGTCCAGAAGCACCAAACTCGCCAAAGCACTGAACCCCACCACCTAATTCTACCAAAGAGAGCGGATCCAGTCCGGTTACGTCAATCACGTAACTACTACATTTATAAGCGTTTTCCAAGATTTCAGGTTTCCCCCTACAACTCCCCCCAATGTCAAAAGATCTGGTCGGGACTTGAAATAAGAGCTCTGAGACATGAGTTCCTTCTAAATATCAAATTCCATTAAGATCCGGTAACCCGTACTTAAGCTAAAATCACCTCAATTTTTCTGATTTTTCCAATTAACAACCCCCAGCTCCGTCAAAGAGAACGAATCCGTACCAATTATGTCTATTTCGTATCTATAGCTTGTGCTTATTCTTCCCATCAATTTTCCTCCCGATCTCTCCACTCTAAGGGTTTTCCCAGATTTCCGGTTCCAAGATTTCTGTATCCCCCCTCCCCTCTATGTTTTCAGATCCAATTCGAATTGAAAATGGAGCATCTTAGACATAAGATTCTTCTATGTATCAAGTTTAATTAAGATCCGATCACCCATTGGTAAGATACCTCGATTTTCACGTTTTCGAAGAATTCTGGTTTCCCATTTAAAATTAGAGTTTTCGGAAGTCAAAAATACCTCATTTTTTCTAATTTTTTAGAATTAACCCTCTCCCACCCAACTCCCCCAAAGAGAGCTGATCCGTTCCGGTTATGTCAGTCCCGTATCTAGGACTTGTGCTTATTTTCCCCACCAAGTTTCATCCCGATTCCTCCACTCTAAGCGTTTTCCAAGATTTTAGGCCACCCCCCCCAACTTCTCCTTCACCGGATCTGGTCGGGATTTAAAACAAGAGTTCTGTAACACGATTTCAAATTCTAAACATCAAATTTCATTAAGATCCAATCACCCCTTACACCTCATTTTAAATAATTTTTCAGAATTAACCCTCCTCCCCCAAAGAGAGCGAATCCGTTCCGGTTATTTCAATCACGTATCTAGGACTTACGATTATTTTTACCACCAAGTTTCATCCCGAACCCTCAACTCTAAGCGTTTTCCGAGATTTTAGGTCCCCCCCCAATGTAACCGGATCCAGTCAGGATTTGAAATAAGAGCTCTGAGACACGATATTCTGCCAAACTTCAAATTTCATTAAGATTCAATTACTCCTTCGTAAATTATAAATATCTCATTTTTTTCTAATTTTCAGAATTACCCCCCCCCCCCAATTCCTCAAAACAGAGCAGATCCATTCTGATTATGTCAATCCCGTATCTACGACTTCTGCTTATTTTTCCAACCAAGTTTCATCCTGATCTCTCCATTCTAAGCGTTTTCCAAGATTTTAGGTTCCCCACCCCAACTGCCCCCAATGTTGACGGAATTTAAAATAAGAGCTCTGAGATACGATATCCTTCCAAACATCAAATTTCATTAAGATCCCATCACCCGTTCGTAAGCTAAATATACTTCATTTTTTCCGAATTAACCGAAACTCCACTCCCCCCCCAGACGGTCAAACCGCGAAAACGACTTCTTCTAATTTAATCTGGTCCGGTCCCTGATACGCCTGCCAATTTTCATCGTCCTAGCTTACCTGGAAGTGTCTAAAGTAGCAAAACCGGGAAAGACAGACCGACAGAATTTGCGATCGCTACATGTCACTTTGTTAATACCAAGTGCCATAAAAAAGGTAATAGCTCTTTCAATTTCCAACCGAACGAACATATTTTGAAGTTTCTACGACAACAATTGACCATCTCAAAATTTCTATCAGATATATTTCGGGAAAATATGAGTTGTGCGGGGGTGGGTGTCCACTCTCTGTGCACTCTAAATCTCAAAAAGGGCACTAAAAATTATGATTAGCAATTCAATGAGCCCCATCCAAAGTTTATACGATGAATCTATCTATATAAACCTTATAGGTCCCCAGGGCATAACTTACAACCTTTTCCCTGAGGGCTGTGGGGGGAGGAGGGGATTGTCATCCTCAAAGACATAATTTCTGGACTATTCAAAGCTGAACAAAATGGCTATCTCAAAATTTGTATTGTATATGTTTGGGGAAATGGTGAGCGTAGGAGTGGGTTAGTTCCCCTTCAATCACTTTTGACTGTTAAAAAGGTTGCTTGCCCTTTCATTTTTCAATCGAATGAGCCCTTTCCGAAGCTTCTACGACAAGTCCTTGGATACGAAGTCCCCTAGTCTAAAAAAAATTAGTACACTGTGCCCACATCGCTCTTTGCACAGGCAGCGCTATTGCACTGCCTATGATGAGTCTGCATGATGAGTCTATCAAATTTCCATTCAATTTGCCGTATATCTTGGGTGATTTCGAAGATGGATAAGTTTGTTTATTATTATGTGATATATCCCAAGTCATTGTCTTATGGGTTTTCTCAGCATCTCTATTAGGGCATTTTCTAGCAAATCGGCTTTGGGCACTACAATTGTAACAAGTAACTTCTATTTATTTTTGTGGAGATCCACTTTTTCGTTGTGCGTAACGGTTCCTATTTCTTTTTTTATATTAATGTTTCAGTACTGCAATCATTCTGTGTCCAAAACTTTGGCATATCCTACCTATTCGGCATACCAAAACTTCGGCTTACCTATACATATAGTCAGGCCACCAATTTAATCCAGCCATTTTTCAAAGTTGGCAATATACTGGTGTCTAAATTCTTTCATTGACTGAAACCGTACGGCAAAAATTAAATATATTGCCGACAGCTGTCGTGGCGCTGGAGTTTCTCCCTGCCACCCTTTGCATCCAATGTTCCCTTTCTTTTCGGTCTTCCGCCTTCTTTCCTCCCTTTCTTCTGTCAAAAGCAGTCTATATTCCTACCTTTCTTTTCTTTCTTACGCCTATTTTTGCTTCCTTAGCTCCCTTCGGAAACCAATAAGCTGATCTGAACTATACGAGCTTCTTTTTTTTTCTTCATGGCCCGTGAACTGAGTATGAGCAAATACTATTGCGACTATCTGGACACTCTGAATCTTTATTGATGACTCTTGTCATCAATTGTCATTCTGTGAGTGAGCACATTCCTGATATTCTTGTCTCCGAGTCTTAATTGATGACCCTAATCATTAATTGTCGTTCTCTGAGTTAGCATATTCCTGAATTCTTGTACAATTGGCCTGAGCCTTTTAGGCTGGGTCTCCTGTAGCCTACACTGGCCTAAATAATTTCTATACACATTTTCCTACTACGATAATTTGACCGTTTATTTTCAAAAAAATCTTTTTTCTGATGTTCTGTTTTTGCAAATAAAGCTCTTTAGCTTTGGGGTTCAAAAGATCCCCTTCTATTCTTTTTGGGAAAGCCTTCACCATAGTTGTGAAGCAAATGGATCCACTAAGGGTATCCACCTTCCGATCAGTGAGTCATAGAAAGGGCACTAGAAGTTCTGATTACCAATCCAATGACCCCCTCCGAAATTTACACGATCACCCTTTCTACATATATACACCTTATATGCCCCCAAGGCATAACTTACAGCTCTTGCCCTGAGGGCTGTATGAGGGGGGTAGCCAGCCTCAAAGACATAGTTTCTGGACCTTTCAATTACATAGAGGAAAATGGCAATCTCAAAATTTTTATTGGACGTATTTGGGGAAACGATGGGCGTGGGAGGAGGTTAGTAGCCCTCCAATCAATTTTGACTATTAAAAAGTGTACTGGCCCTTTCAATTTCTAACCGAATGAACTGTTTCAGAAGTTTCTACGACAACAAATAGCCATCTAAAAATTAAAATCAGATGTATCTTGAGAAAACACGAGGTGTGGGGGGAGGGGGTATCCTTCCTCCGATCACTCTGAATCTTAAAGAGCGCTAAAACTGCTGATTACTAATCAAATATGCCCTCTACAAAGGTTATACGATCACCCTTTCTATGTATACCTGATATGCCCACGGGGCATAGCTTTCAACCCTTACCCTGAGGGCTGTGGGGGTTTTCATTCTCAAGGCATAATTTACAGACCTTTTCATAACTTTGAACCCAATGACCATCTTAAAATTTTTATAGACTGTTTGGGGAAATGGTGGGCGTGGGATAGGGGCAGTTACCCTCCAGTCACTTTCGACTATTAAAAAGGGCATTGGCTCTATTCCAATGGAATGAGCTGTTTTCAAAGTTTATTTGACAACAAATGGCCACCTCAAAATTTATATCAGATGTATTTCGAGAAATTACGAAGAATGGGGGGGGGGTATTCACCCTCTAATCACTTTGAATCTTAAAGGGGGAACTAGAACTTCTGGTTACCGATCCAATGAGCCCCTTCCGAAATTTATACTAATCACCCTTTCTATATTTACCTTGTATGACCCCAAGGCATAACTTACAGCTCTTTCGCTAAGAGCTGTGGGTTGCCAGCCTCAACGAAATAATTTCCGGATGTTTTTCGGATTCCCGGTGTTCAAAACTTTGGCATACCTATTCGGCATACCTATACATATAGTCAGGCCACCAATTTAATTCAGCCATTTTTCAAAGCTGGCAATATACAGGTGTTTATTTTCTATATTGGCTGAAGGCGTACCGCGAGAATTAAATATGTTGCTGACAGCTGTCGTGGCACTGGAGTTTCTCCCTGCCACCATTTGCATCCAATGTTCCCTTTCTTTTCGATCTTCCGCCTTGCTTCCTCCTTTTTTTCCGTTAAAAGCCGTCTATATTCCTACCTTTGTCATCTTTCTTCCGCCTGTTTTTACTTTTTTAGTTCTTTTCGGAGACAAATTAACTGATCTGAACTATACGAACTTCTTTTTTTTTATCCTCGTGGCCCGTGAACTGAGTATGAGCAAATACTATTGCGGCTATCTGGGCACTCTGAATCTTCATTGACAACTCTTGTCATCAATTGTCATTCAGTGAGTGAGCACATTCCTGATATTCTTGTTTCCGAATCTTAATTGATGACCCTAATCATTAATTGTTAGTCTGTGAGTAAGCATATTTCTGAATTCTTGTCCAATTGGCCTGAGCCTTTTAGGCTGGGTCTCTTGTAGTCTGTACTGGCCTAAATATTTTCTATGCACATGTTCCTAATGCTATCTTTTGACCGTCTAGTTTCAAAAAAAATCTTTATTCTGATATACTAATTTTGAAAATAAAGCTCTTTACCTTTTGGGTTCAAATGATTCCCCCTTCTAACCTTTTTGGGAAAGTCTTCCCCATGGTTGTGGAGCAAATGGATCCACTGGAGGGTATCCACCGTGTGATCACTCTAAGTCTTAGAAAGGGCACTAGAAGTTCTGATTACGAATCCAAGGAGTCCCTCCGAAATTTATACGATCACCCTTTCTATATATATACCGTATGTGCCCCCAAGGCATAACTTACAGCTCTTGCCCTGAGGGCTGTGGGAGGGAGTTGCCAGCCTTAGACATATTTTCAGGACTTTTCAATTACATTGAAGAAAATGGCTATCTCAAAATTTTTATTGGATGTGTTTGAGGACACTGGTCCTTTCAATTTCCAACCGAATGAGCTGTTTTAGAAGTTTCTACTACAACAAATGGCCATCTTAAAACTAAAATCATATGTGTTTCGGGAAAAACGAGGTGTGGGGGGTAGCCTTCCTACGATCACTCTGAATCGTAAAGAGCACTACAACTTCTGATTACCAATCAAATGTGCCGCCTCCAAAGGTTAGATGATGATCCTTTTTTTTTTTATATATACCTAATATGCCCCATGGGAACAACTTACAACCCTTGCCCTGAGGGCTGTGGTTGGTTGTCATTCTCAAGGCATAATTTCCAGACCTTTCATTAACGTTGAACCAAATGACAATCTCAAAACTTTTATAGGATTTGTATGGGGAAATGGCGGGCGTGGGAGGGGAGTTAGTTACCCTTCAGTCAATTTCGACTATTAAAAAGGGCATTTGCTCTATTCCAATGGAATGAGCTGTTTCCAAAGTTTCTTTGACATTAAATGGCCACCTTAAACTTTATAACAGATGCACTTCGGCAAAGCACGAGGATTGGAGGGGGGGGGATATTCACCCTCTGATCACTTTGAGTCTTAAAAAAGGCACTAAAACTTCTGATTATCAATCCATTGAGCCCCTTCCGAAATGTATACGATCACCCATTTTATATATATATATATATATATATATATATATATATATATATATATATATATATATATATATATATATATATATATATATATATATATATATAATATATATATATATACTAGCTGTTGGGGTGGCGCTTCGCGCCACCCCAACACCTAGTTGGTGGGGGCGCTTCGCGCCCCCCCCAAGCCCCCCCGCGCGCGTAAGTCGTTACGCGCCATAATAGTTACGCGCCATTGTAGTTGTGTCCCTATGTCCCACCTGTGAATATAGATATATATATATATATATGGTTTTAACTACGTAAAACTTGCGAATATACAACATTCTTTGCTGTCCCATTGTCTTTGCATATAAATAGATTGTCAGGTTATCCCCCTGTTTCCCCCGGTGTCCCCGTTGTAGTTGTGTCCCTGTGTCCCGGTCGTCATTTATATTCCCTGTGTCCCGGGTCCCGGTCATCATTTGTATCCCGGTGTCCCGGTCTGTATATACATTCGTTTTTTAGTTTTGTTTTTCTCCTTTATTTTTTTCCTTTTTTTTTTCTTTTTTAGCTTATTTAGATTTTTAGATTTTTTAGTTTTTTTTATTAGTTTTTAGTTTTTATTTCTTTTTAGTTTTTTTGTCCCGGTCGTCATTTATATCCCCCTGTTTCCCCCGGTGTCCCCGTTGTAGTTGTGTCCCTGTGTCCCGGTCGTTATTTATATTCCCTGTGTCCCGGTCGTCATTTGTATCCCGGTGTACCGGTCTGTATATACATTTGTTTTTTAGTTTTGTTTTTCTCCTTTATTTTTTTCCTTTTTTTTTCTTTTTTAGTTTATTTAGATTTTTAGATTTTTTAGTTTTTTTATTAGTTTTTAGTTTTTTTTTCTTTTTAGTTTTTTTGTAGTTTTTACCTTCTTTTTAGTTTTGTTAATTTTTTTTTTTACTTGTGTCCTGGTCGTCATTTATACTCCCTGTGTCCCGGTGCTTTGTTGATTGCTAATCGAACATTCCTTTTGTCCTGGTCGCTTTCTCTTTGAGTGTCGTCATTTATTTTTTTCTTTTTTAGTTCTTTTAGTTTTTACCTTTTTTAGTTTTTTTTTAGTTTTTAGTTTTTTTAGTTTTTTACCTTTTTTTAGTTTTTTTAGTTTTTTAGCTTTTTTATTTTTTTTATTAGTTTTTAGTTTTTTTGTAGTTTTTGCCTTTTTTTTTAGTTTTTTGTCCTGGTCGCTTTCTCTTTGAGTGTCGTCATTTATTAGTTTTTTCCTTTTTTTTTTTAGTTTTTTATTGGTTTTTACCTTTATTTTAGCTTATTTTTCAGTTTTTTCCTTTTTTTTAGTTTTTTTTTATTTTTTATTTTTTTTAGTTTTTTACCTTTTTTTAGTTTTTTTAGTTTTTTTAGTTTTTTAGCTTTTTTACTTTTTTTATTAGTTTTTAGTTTTTTTTTGTAGTTTTTGCCTTTTTTTAGTTTTTTCAGTTTTTTTTTTAGTTTTTTATTGGTTTTTACCTTTATAGTTTTTTTAGTTTTTTAGCTTTTTTATTTTTTTTATTAGTTTTTAGTTTTTTTTGTAGTTTTTGCCTTTTTTTAGTTTTTTCAGTTTTGACGTCACCTAATCCAGTTTTTTCAGGTGACGTCACCTGACACATCCATCCATCCATCCATCCACACATCCACAGAAAGACAACTTATTTTTATATATATAGATTAGTTTTTTTTGTAGTTTTTGCCTTTTTTTAGTTTTTTCAGTTTTGACGTCACCTAATCCAGTTTTTTCAGGTGACGTCACCTGACACATCCATCCACACATCCATCCACACATCCACAGACAGACAACTTATTTTTATATATATAGAAGATATATATCTATCTATCTATCTATATATATAAAAATAAGTTGTCTGTCTGTGGATGGATCAGGTGACGTCACCTGAAAAAACTGGATCAGGTGACGTCAAAACTGAAAAAACTAAAAAAAGGCAAAAACTACAAAAAAAACTAAAAACTAATAAAAAAAATAAAAAAGCTAAAAAACTAAAAAAACTAAAAAAAGGCAAGAACTAAAAAAAAACTAAAAACTAATAAAAAAGCTAAAAAACTAAAAAAACTAAAAAAGGCAAAAACTACAAAAAAAACTAAAAACTAATAAAAAAAATAAAAAAGCTAAAAAACTAAAAAAACTAAAAAAACTAAAAAAAGGTAAAAAACTAAAAAAACTAAAAACTAAAAAAAACTAAAAAAAAGGAAAAAACTGAAAAATAAGCTAAAATAAAGGTAAAAACCAATAAAAAACTAAAAAAAAACTGAAAAAACTAAAAAAAGGCAAAAACTACAAAAAAAACTAAAAACTAATAAAAAAAGTAAAAAAGCTAAAAAACTAAAAAAACTAAAAAAACTAAAAAAAGGTAAAAAACTAAAAAAAATAAAAAATAAAAAAAAAACTAAAAAAAAAGGAAAAAACTGAAAAATAAGCTAAAATAAAGGTAAAAACCAATAAAAAACTAAAAAGAAAAAAAGGAAAAAACTAAAAAAAATTTTCATCTAAAAAACTAAAAAAAACTAAAAAAGGTAAAAACTAAAAGAACTAAAAAAGAAAAAAATAAATGACGAAACTCAAAGAGAAAGCGACCAGGACAAAAGGAATGTTCGATTAGCAATCAACAAAGCACCGGGACACAGGGAGTATAAATGACGACCAGGACATAAGTAAAAAAAAAAAAACTATCTATATATATAAAAATAAGTTGTCTGTGGATCTGTGGATCGTGGATCAGGTGACGTCACCTGAAAAAACTGGATCAGGTGACGTCAAAACTGAAAAAACTAAAAAAAGGCAAAAACTACAAAAAAAAACTAAAAACTAATAAAAAAAATAAAAAAGCTAAAAAACTAAAAAAACTAAAAAAAGGCAAAAACTACAAAAAAAACTAAAAACTAATAAAAAAGCTAAAAAACTAAAAAAACTAAAAAAAAGGCAAAAACTACAAAAAAAACTAAAAACTAATAAAAAAAATAAAAAAAGCTAAAAAACTAAAAAAACTAAAAAAACTAAAAAAAGGTAAAAAACTAAAAAAAACTAAAAACTAAAAAAACTAAAAAAAAGGAAAAAACTGAAAAATAAGCTAAAATAAAGGTAAAAACCAATAAAAAACTAAAAAGAAAAAAAGGAAAAAACTAAAAAAAATTTTCATCTAAAAAACTAAAAAAAACTAAAAAAGGTAAAAACTAAAAGAACTAAAAAAGAAAAAAATAAATGACGAAACTCAAAGAGAAAGCGACCAGGACAAAAGGAATGTTCGATTAGCAATCAACAAAGCACCGGGACACAGGGAGTATAAATGACGACCAGGACATAAGTAAAAAAAAAAACTAACAAAACTAAAAAGAAGGTAAAAACTACAAAAAAAAAAAAAAAAAAAAACTAAAAACTAATAAAAAAACTAAAAAATCTAAAAATCTAAATAAACTAAAAAAGAAAAAAATAGGAAAAAAATAAAGGAGAAAAACAAAACTAAAAAACGAATGTATATACAGACCGGGACACCGGGATACAAATGACGACCGGGACACAGGGAATATAAATGACGACCGGGACACAGGGACACAACTACAACGGGGACACCGGGGGAAACAGGGGGATATAAATGACGACCGGGACACCGGGACAGGGAATGGTCGATTAGCAATCACCATCAACAAAGCTCAAGGGCAATCATTAGAATCATGAGGTATAGATCTGAATACAGATTGTTTTCCCATGGACCATTATATGTTGCATGTTCAAGAGTCGGTAAACCTGACAATCTATTTATATGCAAAGACAATGGGACAGCAAAGAATGTTGTATATTCGCAAGTTTTACGTAGTTAAAACCATATATATATATACATATATATATATATATATATATATATATATATATATATATATATATATATATATATATCTATCTATATTCACAGGTGGGACATAGGGACACAACTACAATGGCGCGTAACTATTATGGCGCGTAACGACTTACGCGCGCGGGGGGGCTTGGGGGGGGCGCGAAGCGCCCCCACCAACTAGGTGTTGGGGTGGCGCGAAGCGCCACCCCAATAGCTAGTATATATATATATATCTTATTACTAGCTACTAATTTGCTCAAAAACATTAGCCATCCTTCTTTATTTTTGCTGCTCCTAAGCAAAAAAAAATCAGCAAAAATGAACTAGAGTCTTTAATTGTCAACAAATATATTAGATTTTTTTTCAATAAGAATTTTTCCTTTCAAGAAGAAGAAGAACACAAAATTATATTTGATTTATTTTAAGATCTGATTCAAGCATTCTTCCTTCTTTTACTGCTTCATAAGCAATATTTGCAAGGGCAAGTGAAAATGTTGCTACAAATGTTAAGATCACTCTCAAACTTTTAAACCAAGGTGCATATCCAGGTGCAAATATATCATTGAAAAGAGACAAAGTTAAACCTAGTATAATCATTGACGTTTTTACATCAATACTAGGTAACAGAGTAAGAGAAAGCCAAGCAAGAAGAGGGGGCGTTACACTAAATCCTAAAGATGCCCAAGTTGGTGTTAAACCGCTATCTTTAACAACTGCCACTCCCCATCTAGCACCTCCAAGGAAAGATAATATAGTAGCTCCGTATATAACTTGACTTTAATGGACTTGAGGCACATAGTATCCAGTGAGTAACATTACCACTGGGGGCACAACAAAAGGTACTAGGCCCCCAACACCCAACCAGAGTGCAGGTTTCGGTGCCTCCTTTAAAGCTTTTATGTCCATAATGGGTCTGCGTCCAACTGGTTTCTCACTTTCCTCCTTTTTGATGTTTGGTTGATTGGGACTTCTTTCGGACCACCGTTTGTGACACGCTGAAGTGCTGATAACGTGTGCATATACTTTCCTTAGTGGAGTTGCCACTGTCTTTATAGGTGTTACTGCTTTAAACATACCCGCTACACAAGGCATTTCAACTGAGACCTAAAATAAAACAAAATTTACAAGTATAATTTAATTAGTTATGATTATACATGATTAAATACGACTATTTCATATTCTTAACTAGTATTAAATATGATTTAAGAGCTATTAAATTGAAATTAAATAGTAGTAAATATGATTCAATAGTTACTCTATTACATTAGCTACTAGTTGTTGCTTTATTCATTCCACAATTTACATGAGTAGGTGCACAAAGTACAGCATAGATCTTCAGCGGAAGAACAGAAGATAATTCTGGGGTTCCAATTCCTTAAAACAAAAAGATTGAAATATACCTACTTATTGCATTAGAACATAATTTCCTCTGCATCTTTATAGGCTTTGTTTGGTCTTTTTTTTTAATACATCCATGGTAGGACATATACTGAATGCTAAAAAAAGACAGGAAAAACTTGCAAACTGGACAATGAAACTAACCAATTCATCGTTATGTCTTGTTAAAGAAGGAATGGAAGATCAAAACTATAGTATACGGAATTGGCGTTTTGATGCCAAACAAAAATTGATGCAAAAAGCAAAATTTTCAAGCAGTTGCACACAAGATGATTTTGTTATCTCTAAGTACCAGGCCGCACTTTTCCAGGTTTTTGACATCAATGAACTTAAGATGAATTGTGTTGCGAGAGCAACACTTTGGTTTTGTCCCGTTTTTTTTTTGTTTTTTTTTTCGCCGATATCGGCTTATTCCTGGAAACTGGTAAGGGTCTAACCTGTGCGGTTTTTATGGAAAGTGTGGACCTAAGGCCGGATTGATGAATATGGCATTACATTTTGGAAAGTTCCGGAGACCTCTTGCCTGGGGCCAAAAAGGATTGTTTTTGCTTGTCTACGAGCCAGAGCCTATGGTGTGCGAAGTGAAGTGGAGTTATGTAGCCTATGTCAGAGAGGAGTATCTGAAGTTGTGCAGACAAGCCCCACAGCCAATATATCTTCTTTGAGTGATAAATAGAAAAATTTACAGAAGCAAAAAAGCGGCATTTTCCCACGGGTCTGAAAGTGCTGCCGTGATTTTGGCTGGGTTTATCATTTGTTTTTTCGGACTTGGGATTGAGGTAGAGAAATGTTATCCGATGTACCTCTTAAACTTTAAAAGTTCTGTCATTGCTAAAGAAATTGGAGCTTATCCTTAGCTCCTTTCTAAGTGGTGACGTTAGAAAGTTGGCCTACGGCAAAAAAAATCAACTTTTAAACTAAGACAGATACAATTTTTTTTCGACGGCAATCGATAGCTCTTGATGAGCTGATCAAAGTACATGTCATCCATTTTTTGGTACAAAATTTCCTTCACGAGATATACTAGTTTGAAAGTTTCAAGGGGTTGACAACTTCAGTAGTAGGGAACTTGTGAGACATATAGGGGACTTGTAAGGAAAGGTCGGCTGTTAGCTCATAATCATCTTCGGCAGTAAGGGGTTTGCAAAATGTGCATTTTGGCGTACCTATTATTTGTTTCCAGTGCATTTGATGGTAAGACCGAGTTGGTTCTAGTGGTAAGACATGTAGGAAACTTGTAAATAATAGTCGTCTGTTAGGCTACAATCAACTTTAGTGAAGAGAGATTTATAACTTTTGTTAGTTGTTGTAGCCTACCCATACTCACTCTAACCTAGAATTAAGTGTTTACGCAACGGGTAAAAACGATAACGTAAAACAACGAGGCAGTTTCGTAATAATTAATAGAGTGTCATCTATGGTATTTTGATCCTGAAAAGTTACGGATAGCTTTATAATACCAACTAGATTATATAAGATATTGTTCCAAGTCTCGATCCGTCACGATGTCTACGATTGAAAAGGATAAAGTTCAACTGGCTGCAATGTCAATTTAGTCCCTTCTTTCGATATTCTTTTGTTATTGTTTTTTCAACGCTGAGGAATAGCCTTTGATCATGTGATTACTGATCGCGTTCTTCTTTGAACATAGCGTTTTAAAAGCTACGATAGGTTGACAACTTCAACGTTTAACCGACAGCAAAGAAACAAAACCAAAGTGTTGCTCTCGCAACACTTTATTCGGCGAAGCCGGACAAAGGTTGCCGCAACACTTCACGTTGCTCAGGCAACGTAGGTCTAGTTCAATTTGCTTCTCTCTAAAATTTAAGCAAATAGTTAAAATACCAACAAATAGGATAAATACCCCTCTAGATTTCATTCTTACTAATCATTCTTTACCCCCTTGAAAAAGAAAGACGGAAAACTTGGTTTTGAAGGTGTTCGTTCTATTTCAGTCATTCCTATATTCTCTAAACTACATGAAGGATTCCTTGCAGATTGGCTGAAGGAGAAAATTCTACCTTTGACTGACCTGAGACAATTTGGAAACATCAAGTCCGCTTCTACTTCCCAATACCTTTTTTTTCTTATAGACTCAATTGGGAAAATTCTCCAAGACCCTAATTGCTGGCTAAATTTAATTTCCATTGACCTTCAAAAAGTGACCTTGTTAAAAACAATATTTTAATTAAAAAACTTGTAACTGATTTTAAGATTGATTTTTTCCTGGTTAGATTGGTTGCCTCCTTTTTATCAACTAGCCGAATAATAAATTTTTATTTTCTTTTTTAATTTTTCTCAGGCGTTTTTTTTTTTCTCAAGATTTAATATTTATTACACCATAATCGTGGGTCAGGGTAGAAAAAATGTGCCAAAGTCGTCCATGAATTTGGACTGAACAAAGTCGCACAGTCTATTTTTGTCTTTTTAAGCAAAATTTAATCCAGTAATTTTCTCTTCATGGACTGTAAAACAAAATCCTCTAGATTTTTTCTTGTTAGCTTTAACTGTTAAGATAAAAATGAAAAACATTTATCATTCCTGATTCAAATTTGAACTGAAATTGTTTGAGCGGGCAGATTTCTTATCCAAGGGAAGAGTGAGAAATCAAGAAAAATAAAAAATACTATTTATAAAAACAAATCGCTTCGTAACCATTCCCAGCTTTTCTACAATGGAAATGGAACCAGAGAATCCTATTTTTGATCTAACAAGACACTTTACAATGGCCTTATAGATAGAATTTATAACACAATATTATTTAGATTTTCACGTTAATTTTTACTTTTGAGACAAAAATGAAAAATAAGAATGAGTTTTGAGTGAAATTTAAAATAACTGATTTAAATGGCAGCTTTTTTCCCATTGAAATAGTAAGAAATCAAGAAAAATATAAACCACTACTACTAACAACTAATAACTTAGTTATTATTCACTACCCTTTCACTAAAAGAAAAGGCGCCAGAAAATTTCATTTTGATACCACACAGCACTAGAATAGCATTATAAGATGACTTTATAAAAAAAAATGTCTAATTTTTGGAGATAATTTTTATTATTAATATAAAAATGGAAAACAGTTATCAGTCCTGAATACAGTTGAAATGATTTTTTTTTGCATATGCATCTTTTTTTTCCAAAGATATTGTAAGAAATCATCAAAATATAAACAATTAGTACTAGTAACTAATTGCTTAGTTATTCTTCACGACCCTTCATCCGAGAAATGACATCAGAAAGGTCTATTTTTGTTTTGTTTTTTATTTGGCAACTTTTTCCCCTGAGAATATTTTTCAGTTTTCATTTGCTAGGAGTAGATACAACGTATCAAATACTACAACCACCATAGGACAAGGTTCCCCCCCCCCCAGCAACCTGGGGGAGGCAATTTGTTCTTACTAGGTACATAATAGCTAAAGGGATGCTTTGGCAGACATCCCATACCACGAACCATTACATTAGCAATAATTGTACGACTGGTTGAGTTAGCTCGTTGAGGGTGACGCAAATGTTTAACCGAGCTTAAACGTGTGCTGGAAATCAAAACACATGACAGGAATTCAAAAGAGAGAAAACACGACCAGAGTAACATGAACATATGATCAGAGTATACAAAAAGTCAGAAATAACTAGATCTAAACGTGTTAGATTATTCATTCCCCTTCAATTATTTTTCTTGCACTTGCAATTTGGTTGATTACACGTCTTTCATCGGTTATTTTTTAACAAAGGTAGGACAATAGGCAATTTGATTTGGAATTTTTATTTTCTTACTATCTCTATTTTACATTACCCTCAAACGATGCCCCCCCCCCATGAAAAAATTACACTTTTAAGATTATGATTTTTGGGTTTGAAACTTGGTCGTTGGTACGTGAAGCTATAAATTTTTAAGGTTTTATTTCTTTTTTACTTCAGGACTCCAACCCTATCTACCTAGTAATTCATATCACCAGTTTGAAAATACTTATCAAAATGACAATTTTTGGGATTGTTAAGGGGGTGAAATTTGAACTTAATCCATAGATTTTATTTAGCTTAGGCATTCACTGGGAAGTAAAGAATAAAATTGAAATTTAAACACATTTTAATACGTGAAAACATGTTATAACATAGCATTTTGATGGTACAATAAGACAGGTCAACAAATACATTAGCGGATTCTGAAGAAAAACTACCAAAATTGATTGCTATAAATTAAACAAGAAATTATCCATTAAGAATCAGGATGAAACTTTCTGAGATTGTTAAGAGGGTGAAGGTTGACTTTGTTGAATTTGATCAATAGGTTTTTTCGAGCTTCAAAATTCACTAGAAAGCAGGGGCGTAATTTACTACGGGACGGGGGGGGACAACCACTCCCTCCAGACCCAAGTTTACCCTCTCCCAACAATACCTCAATTTGACCCTCCACCATCTGCTATTTAGTTCCCATAAAAAATCTTGTCAAAATTAAGACAAGCCAGCATAAACAAGTACCAGAGAAACAAGTAAGTTTTTCTTAGTATTACATAAAAAAAAACTAGTTTTTTTTAACTGAAAGTAAGGAGCGACATTAAAACTTAAAACGAACAGAAATTACTCCGTATATGAAATGGGTTGTCCCCTCCGCAATTCCTCGCTCTTTACGCTAAAGCTTTTAATTGTTTTAAAAAGCAGAATTGTGGCAAAGAGTTCTAATAATTCTTCTATAACTTGATTAATTTACTTGAAGCAGTAAACATTTGGTGTACAAATAGTTGGTGTTAAAAAAGGGGTATAAAAAGACTTATCAAAGAGATAGAGTATTCAACTGAAGATTCCTTGTGACAGGTAGGATTGAACCTGCAAACCATCAATCAGAAAGTCCACTAAGCCATCACAAGGTATTATTAATGATAATTCTTCAAAAACTTGATTAAATTACTTGAAGCAGCACCCAATGGTTGTTGTACATAGTATAACTACAATGAACGTGAATACATAATATGATGCCTTTTCTATCCACTTTTGTAATTTAATAATTGTTTCTTCAGAAAATTAAATTTTGAAACTCAAACAGGGCCCCAAAAGGTAAAATAATTGTTAGTAACCCAAAATTAGAAAATTTTTTCCTAAAAAATCAGTTTACTGAGAAAAATAGCCATTTAGAACCGATTCAGAATTGGTATTTATTATTTCAAGTACTCTCAATATTGCAACGCTATTATGGAATAAAAATTTACAGAAATGTTCAGTATAATCTTCTATATATATAAAAATAAGTTGTTTGTTTGTGTGTTTGTTTGTATAAAAATAAGTTGTTTGTTTGTGTGTCTTTCGACTGACGTCATTATAAGGATTGAGCTGTATGTCGTCATGAAGTTAGTTGTCGTCATGTTTGTTATGACGATGCTTATTATATGACGTCATTATAAGCATTTAAGAAGATCGTTCAAAGAGAAATTTTTAATTGTGAATGACTGAAGAACCTACAATGGCAACAGCCGAGGAAGCTGCTCAAAGAGTCTATGCCAAGTCTTTGAGGAAGACTTGCAGCTGATAGAGAAAGTAAGAAAAGAAAGCGTGCCGAGGAATCATATCTGATCTGTATTCAGATCTATACCTCATGATTCTAATGATTGCCCTTGAGCTTTGTTGATGGTGATTGCTAATCGACCATTCCCTGTGTCGCCGTCGTCATTTATATATCCCCCTGTGCCCCCGGCGTCCCCGTTGTAGTTGTGTCCCTGTGTCCCGGTCGTCATTTATATTCCCTGTGTCCCGGTCGTCATTTGTGTCCCGGTGTCCCAGTCTGTGATTTCTCTTTGAGTGTCCCGGGCGTCATTTATATTCCTTGTGTCCCGGTGTCCCGGTCGTCATTTGTGTCCCGGTGTCCTGGTCTGTATATACAATCGTTTTTGAATTGGTCTTTTTTTTAGTTTTTAGTTTTTTACCTTTATTTTAGTTTTTAGTTTTTTACCATTATTTTAGTTTTTTTAGTTATACCTCATGATTCTAATGATTGCCCTTGAGCTTTGTTGATGGTGATTGCTAATCGAACCTTCCCTGTGTCCCCGTCGTCATTTATATATCCTCCTGTGCCCCCCGGCGTCCCCGTTGTAGTTGTGTCCCTGTGTCCCGGTCGTCATTTATATTCCCTGTGTCCCGGTCGTCATTTGCATCCCGGTGTCCCGGTCTGTATATACATTCGTTTTTGAAATGGTATATGATGAAATAAATTTTTGTATTTTTCCCTTTTTTTCTTTTTAGTTTTTTTTTTGGTTTTACTTTTTTTTTAGTTTTTTTCTTTTTTCTTTTTAGTTTTTTTTATTCTAATTTTTTTTTAGTTTTATTTTTCTCCTTTATTTTTCATTTTTTTCCTTTTTTTATTTTTGTTCTTTTTTAGTTTTTTTTAGTTTTTTAGCTTTTTTAGTTTTTTTTTATTAGTTTTTAGTTGTTTTTTGTAGTTTTTACCTTTTTTTGTTTTTTTTACTTATGTCCTGGTCGTCATTTATACTCCCTGTGTCCCGGTTGTCATTTGTGTCCTGGTGCTTTGTTGATGGTGATTGCTAATCGACCATTCCCTGTGTCGCCATCGTCATTTATATACCCCCCTGTGCCCCCCGGCGTCCCCTTTGTAGTTTTGTCCCTGTGTCCCGGTCGTCATTTATATTCCCTGTGTCCCGGTCGTCATTTGTGTCCCGGTGTCCCAGTCTGTGATTTCTCTTTGAGTATCCCGGGCGTCATTTATATTCCTTGTGTCCCGGTCGTCATTTATATCCCCCTGTGCCCCCCCGGCGTCCCTGTTGTAGTTGTGTCCCTGTGTCCCGGTCGTCATTTACATTCCCTGTGTCCCGGTCGTCATTTGTATCCCGGTGTCCCGGTCTGTATATACATTCGTTTTTTAGTTTTGTTTTTCTCCTTTATTTTTTTTCCTTTTTCCTTTTTTTTTCTTTTTTAGTTTATTTAGATTTTTAGATTTTTTAGTTTTTTTATTAGTTTTTAGTTTTTTTTTTCTTTTTAGTTTTTTTGTAGTTTTTACCTTTTTTTTAGTTTTTTATTTACTTATGTCCTGGTCGTCATTTATACTCCCTGTGTCCCGGTCGTCATTTGTGTCCCGGTGCTTTGTTGATTGCTAATCGAACATTCCTTTTGTCCCGGTCGCTTTCTCTTTGAGTGTCGTCATTTATATTCCCTATGTGCCGGTGTCCCGGT
The DNA here is from genome assembly GCF_032884065.1 of Artemia franciscana. Taxonomy (NCBI): domain Eukaryota; kingdom Metazoa; phylum Arthropoda; class Branchiopoda; order Anostraca; family Artemiidae; genus Artemia; species Artemia franciscana. The sequence continues at coordinate 32,517,827 of NC_088881.1, forward strand.
CGTCATTTGTGTCCCGATGTCCCGGTCTGTAATTTCGTCAGTTGAAAACATGACGTCAGTCGACACACAAACATGACGTCACCCGACAGACAGACCCACACACACACAGACAACTAATTTATATATATATAGATTGTTTTCATCCGTCACGATGTCTAAGATTGAAAAGGATAAAGTTCAACTGGATGCAAAGTCAATTTATGTTTGACGTCACCCGACAGACAGACCCACACACACACAGACAACTTATTTATATATATATAGATTGTTTTCATCCGTCACGATGTCTAAGATTGAAAAGGATAAAGTTCAACTGGATGCAAAGTCAATTTATGTTTTTAACGACGTAAAACTTGTGAATATACAACATTCTTCGCTGCCCCATTGTCTGTGCATATAAATAGATTGTCAGGTTTACCGACTCTTGAACATGCAACATATAATTGTCCATGGGAAAAACAATCCATATTCAGATCTATACCTCATGATTCTAATGATTGCCCTTGAGCTTTGTTGATGGTGATTGCTAATCGAACATTGCCTGTGTCCCCGTCGTCATTTATATATCCCCCCTGTGCCCCCGGCGTCACCGTTGTAGTTGTGTCCCTGCGTCCCGGTCGTCAATTATATTCCCTGTGTCCCGGTATACATTCGTTTTTGAATTGGTATATGATGAAATAAATTTTTAATTTTTTCCCTTTTTTTCTTTTTAGTTTTTTTTATTGGTTTTTACCTTTTTCTAGGTTTTTTAGTTTTTTTCTTTTTAGTTTTTTTGAAGTTTTTATCTTTTTAGTTTTTTTATTTTTATTTATATTTTTTTAGTTTTCTTTTTCTTATTTTTCAGTTTTTTTCCTTTTTTTAGTTTTTTTTTCTTTTTTAGTTCTTTTAGTTTTTACCTTTTTTAGTTTTTTTAGTTTTTTAGCTTTTTTTAGTTTTTTTATTAGTTTTTAGCTTTTTTTATGGTTTTTTCCTTTTTTTAGTTTTTTACCTTTTTTTTTAGTTTTTTTAGTTTTTAAGCTTTTTTAGATTTTTTTTATTTTTTTTTCTTTTTAGTTTTTTTTGTAGTTTTTACCTTCTTTAGAATTTTGCTTCTTTTATATTAATGCTAAAGCCAAAGTTCGAACCTGGAACCTCTTGAACCTAGAACCTGGAACATAACGCCTTATCAACTCAGCTACATCGGCTTGAATACATTCGTTTTTGAATTGGTATATGATGAAATAATTCAGACGTCATATTATATGATGAAAAAAATTTTTAGTTTTTTTCCTTTTTTTCTTTTTAGTTTTTTTATTGGTTTTTACCTTTTTTTTTAGCTTTTTTAGTTTTTTTTCGTTTTTTCTTTTTAGTTTTTTTGTAGTTTTTATCTTTTTTAATTTTTTTTTATTTTTATTCATATTTTTTTAGTTTTCTTTTTCTCTTTTATTTTTCAGTTTTTTCCTTTTTTTTAGTTTTTTTCTTTTTTAGTTTTTTTTTAGTTTTTTAACTTTTTTTAGTTTTTTTAGTTTTTTTATTAGTTTTTAGTTTTTTTTGTAGTTTTTGCCTTTTTTTAGTTTTTTCAGTTTTTTTTTAGTTTTTTACCTTTATTTAGCTTTTTTAGTTTTTTTTCTTTTTAGTTTTTTTTGTAGTTTTTACCTTTTTTAGTTTTTTTTCTTCTTTTGTATTAGTGTGAAATAATTCAGACGTCATATGCGGACAAACACGACGTCACTCGACAGACAGACAGACAGACATAACCCACAAACAACTTATTTTTATATATATAGATAGATGTGCTGGTGTCCCGGTCGTCATTTGTGTCCCGATGTCCCGGTCTGTAATTTCGTAGGGCGAAAACATGACGTCAGTCGACAAACAAACATGACGTCACTCGACAGACACACACACACACAGACAACTTATTTTTATATATATAGATAGAAGATAGAAGATATAAGATGTGCTGGTGTCCCGGTCGTCATTTGTGTCGCGATGTCCCGGTCTGTAATTTCGTCAGTCGAAAACATGACGTCAGTCAACATACAAACATGACGTCACCCGACAGACCCACACACAAATAGTATTATTTGTAGTCTTATATTATCCTTGTTACACAACAACAAAAATATTAAATACCTTGCGATGGTGTACTGGACCGTTCCTCACCTTCAAAGTAAAGGTTGGTAGGTTCGATTCAACGTGTCGCAAGGATACCCAGTTTACTTCTCTCATTTCTAAAAGGAAAAGGATAGGAGCCTTTTCTACTCTTAATTGTGTAATGTTGAATTTTTCAAACAATATTAAAATATATCAATTTGTTTCTTTTTGCTTCTGGGTTAAAGGGAGCCTCTGTGAGTAAAACTGGGAATGTTTGTCATATGACGCATATGACGCCTGAAAAATAAAGAAGAAAAAGAAAACTAAAAAAAGAAAAAAAAGAAAAAGGTAAAAAACTGAAAAAAGGCAAAAAAGAAAAAAAGCTAAAAAATAATAAAAAAGCTACAAAATTAAAAAATATAAAAACTAAAAAAGAAAAAAATTAAAGCATGTTTGTTTTTTTGCATGTTTTAGGGTTTGCATATGATGTCTTAAAAAAAAAACAACCTAAAAAGCAAAAAAAACTAAAAAAAAAGAAAAAAGGTAACAAATGATGACCAGGACACCGGGACAGAGGGAATATAAATGACAAATGGGACACTCAAAGAGAAATTACAGACTGGGATACCGGGACACAAATGACAACCAGGACACAAAAGACGACCGGGACACAGATAATATAAATGACGACAAGGACACAGGGACATAACTACAAAGGGGACGCCGGGGGGCACAGGGGGATATATAAATGACGAAGGCGACACAGGGAATGTTCGATTAGCAATCACCATCAACAAAGCTCAAAGGGAATTGTTAGAAAAATGCAGCATGAAGAATTATCAGAAATAATACCTTGTGATGATGTAGTGGATGAAGCCAGACTTTCTGATTGAAGGTTTGCTGGTTCAATTCTACATGTCACAAGTGAAATTCTTCAAAAGTATGACATCAAGCTGTTTGACATCAAACTCATTGTTTTTCTGCTATCAAGTTGACAATTTTGACAATTTGCCCAGCTATGATGTTAAATGAAAATGACGTTACTCTATTACTGCAGTTTACTTGTTACTGTAGTTTTGGACTGCAGTAAAGAATCTTTGCCAAAAATTGTTAAAAATTCAATTTCCTTTAAAAGTGCCTTATAAGTTTCTTGTGACACTTGTTTAGAAATGCAATATATTTTAATACATATTTTAAGTTTTAATATTACTCTCTACTGTACAGTATTAGCAAAATTTCGTCAAGATTATGGGGGGGGGGGGAATTGGAGTATAATAAAGGCATCAATATCCTTGTGTATCTCCCTTTGGTCTTTACTCTTCACTTAAATTGGGACAACAGCCAAAGAACAATCAGACTGGAAATGCAGCACACTCATGAGGATATTAAAAACAGGAGAAGCTACTGATCCAATCAACTGGCTGGGTATTGAAATGAACTCATTGCTTGCTTTTGCTTATATATTAATGCTAATGTTTGTGTGCTTGCTTGCAGTTGCCTTATTATGCTTTTGTTACAGGTGCTTGGGTCAAATATACGTATTAACTGAATAGTACATGAAAGAAATCATTGCATGGTGTCAGAAGTTCAACATGGATAGTACACCAGCTCCATCAATCAACTGGTCAAGCCCCAACCTAAAATTAGAATGGAGAAAATTTAAGAGACATTGTGAGCTCATGTTTTCTGGTCCACTAAGTGGAAAATCAGATGCAGTGAAATGCTCATACTTACTTATCTGGACTGGAGAAAAAGGACAGGATGTGTTCTCCACATGGACCTTAACTGAAGCGGAGGCAAACAAGCCAAAAGTATATCTAGACAAGTTCGAGAATTATATTCAGCCAAGTGCAAACCCCATCTTTGCCAGATACATCTTTCATCAGAGAAACCAAGCGGATGGAGAGACCATTGAGTCATATGTCACTCAGTTGAAAGTACTTGCCAAGGATTGTGAATTTGATACCCTAGAAGACTAGCTAGTTCGAGATCGGTTGGTCTTTGGAGTCAAGAATGCAAGAATCCGTGAGCGGCTTCTCAGTGAGGGAGCCACACTGACCTTGGCTAGAGCAGTTGAGTGCAGTCGAGCTATAGAAACTGTGCAAGAGACCCAAACACTCATGCTTAACGAACAGACGCAGATTCCAATTAAGCAGGAGGTGGAAGTGGTTCAAAGACGAAAAATTCCCCTGCATGCTATTTCTGTGGTGGCCCATACTCAAGAAGCCATAAGTGCCCAGCAGAAGGGAAGCAGTGCAGCAAATGCAGGAAGATGAACCATTTTGCCAAAATGTGCAAGAGCAAAGTAGTACATGAACTTGAAACAAGAAGCGAAGTGGAAAATGGGAGAGAATTCATGATTGAGTTCATTTCCACAGAAGAAAAGGTGGAAAAGCCTTATGCTCTGATAAAACTGACAGAAAACGATAGTGAATTGGCGTTCAAGATAGACACTGGTGCCGAGGCCAATATTTTGCCACTCAAAGACTTCAACAAATTGGCAAGAAAGCCAGCACTGCTGCCAACTGCTGATGTGCTGACCAGCTACACCGGAGAACAGCTAAAGGTACTGGGGACAGCCAACCTAAAAGTTCAGTACAAGAACCAAACCCCCCAGACCCATACCTTCCATGTGGTCTGCACAGATAGAGCACCCATCCTCAGCCGCCAGTCCAGCGAACGACTTCAGCTGATCAAGTTTGTCCTCAGTATCAGCAATCCAGCCCCAATCAGACCAGTCATCCAAAAACTCTTAAACGAATTCAGTGATGTCTTTGAGGGCATAGGGACACTGCCTGGAACCTGCAAAATATATCTGAAAGAGGGTGCAATCCCTACTATACAACCGCCAAAACGGGTTCCTTTTGCGCTACAAGCTATGTTCAAAGAGGAGCTAGACAGACTGGAGTCACTTGGAGTCATAGAAAAAGTGACCAAGCCAACACAGTGGGTGAATTCCTTGGTTCTGGTGAGAAAGGCAGATGGGTCACTCAGGATCTGTTTGGACCCTGTTGACTTAAACAGAGCAATTGAGAGACCGCATTACCCTATACCCTTATTTGATGAAGTAGCAGCGAAGTGCAAAGGTGCAAAGACGTTCTTTAAGATGGATGCCCGTAATGGATACTGGTCAATGGTGTTGGACAAACCATCCTCTGAGTTGACAACATTCAACACCATGTATGGCCGGTATAAATGGAACCGATACCCATTTGGACTGATTTCAGCACAGGACGAATACCAGCGAAAGATGGAGGAGGTATTTACAGAACTGGATATCGGGCTGATCGTTGATGATACTGCAGGCATTGGTTGTAGTGATGCTGAACATGACGCCAAGCTGAGGGCAGTACTCCAAGCTACAAGAGACAAGGGAGTGCGTTTCAACAAAGAAAAATGTGTTTTTGACACTACTTCCATCACCTACTTCGGACACAGACTGACAACAAGCGGCATTTTGCCCCAGACCCAGAGAAAACCCAGGCGTTAGAAAACATGCCCGCACCCCGAAACCAGGAGGAACTACAGACATTATTAGGAATGTACAATTACTTGTCTAGATACATCCCCAACCTGGCTACGCTGAACAAACCCCTCAGAGACCTGTCCAAACAGCAGAAGTTCGAATGGAATACAAGCCACAAGGAGGCCAAGAGAGGGATTCAGAACGCAATCTCCAAAAACCTTTCCTACTTTGATCCAGAGGCCAAGGAGATAGAGGTGATCACAGATGCTTCCCAGCATGGTTTGGGTGCCCAGCTATCAACAGACGGAGCAACCGTCGCTTTTGCATCTTGTTCTCTAAGTGAGACAGAGCAGCGTTACTCCCAAATGGAAAAAGAGATGCTCGCAATAACCTTTGCTTGCAAAAGATTTCACCAGTATCTGTTCGGAAGAACGATATGCGTGACCACAGACCACAAGCCTCTTGAGTCGATTTTTGGGAAGTCTATACAAAGGGCACCTCCAAGGCTGCAGCGAATGATGTTGGCTATTCAGCCATATGATATCAAGCTTATATACAAACCTGGAAAGACTATCCCTGTAGCAGACACCTTATCCCGCCTGCACCTTGCGGATACAGACATTGAGTCGCAGGTAGACATCGAAATTCTGGTTCACTCAGTCCTTCAAACTGTACCCATAGCAAGCCAAAGGCTTGCACAAATACGTAAAGAAATGACTAAAGACGAAACACTGAACTCCCTGTTGGAAACAATAAAAGTGGGTTGGCCGAACAATAAAAAGAGCCTAGACAGAAAACTTGGGCCCTTCTGGAGTTATCGTCATGAGTTGGCAGAACTTGATGGCCTTGTTGTTAAAGGGGAGCGCATAGTCATCCCGAGATCCATGAGAGCAGGCATATTAGGCCAATTACACTCTTCCCATTTAGGAGTGGCGAAGACCAAAGAGAGGGCAAGAACGTCTGTATTCTGGCCAGGCATCACTCGGGATATCGAGAGGCTGGTCAACTACTGCGAGGTATGCGCCAAGTTTGCCATGAACCAACAGAAGGAGCCGATGATCCTGCATAAAATACCCGACTACCCATTCCAGCATGTAGCTGCTGACCTGTTCCAGCTCAACGGACAGGATTACATAGTCACTGTCGATTACATGAGTCGGTTCTTTGAGGTTGATCGCCTGACAAACACAACGTCACGGCAGGTCATCAACAAACTGAAATCTCACTTCGTCCGATATGGGATTCCCGAGCGACTTACAACTGACAATGGCCCCCAGTTCAGCGCAAAGGAATTTGAGCAATTCATGACTGACGGGGAATATTACACTCAACCTCAAGCCCAAACTACCCTCAGTTCAACAGCTTAAGTGAAAAGGCTGTTCAAATAGCTAAAAGACTCATGGTGAAGGCTGTTGAGAGCAAGAGTGAACTGTATCTGGCACTATTGGAGTATCAGAACACACCCGTTGATGGATTTGCCCCAGCTCAAATAATGGTGGGACGCCAACTGAGATCACTCCTGCCCAGCATCACACAAACGTTGCAACCAGGAGCCTTCCAATTTGACCGATTCAGACAACAGAGGGAGAACGCCCAAGAGGCACAAAGTAAACACTATAATCAGCATGCAAGGAATATGGAACCACTGAAAACGGGTCAGAAAGTGTGGGTTCAGTTGACTGACCAGGGAACCTGGAAGAAGGCAACAGTTTGCAAGACTGGCGACAGCCCTCGTTCATACTATGTGCGTCTCAAAGAAGGAGGGACGTTCCGCCGCAACAGAATACACATCAAATCAAGACAAGACCCGATGGCGACTGACCTGCACGATGGTGCTAGTTTCCAAGTCGAAACTTCGAGCGTCTCGCCATCGAAGAATGTTCCCAATCCCTTAGCTGATTCCCAAGAGACTACGGACCCCCCTACAGTGGAGTCTCCAACACCAAAGCATGGTGTCACACACAAAGAGGTGGAGGCCACGGACCGGCTCAGGCAGAGCAGATTAACCATGGAAGAAGGGCGATGGCAACTCGTTCTGGTCGTCAGGTGAAACCCCCAACAAAGTTGAATTTGTAGAAAAGAAGGGAGATGAAATGAATTGATTGTACCGAATTTAAAAAAAAAAAAAAAAGATGAAATGAACTTATTGTATTGAAAAAAAAAAAAAAAAAAAAAAAAAAGATGAAATGAACTTATTGTACCGAATTAAAAAAAAAAAAAAAAAAAAAAAAAAAAAAAAAAAAAAATGAAATGAAATGAACTTATTGTACTAAAAAAAAAAAAAAAAAAAAAAAAAAAAACGTTCTGGTCGTCAGGTGAAACCCCCCAACGAAGTTGAAGTTGAGTATATACAATAAAAAACATCGTTGAATCACATGAAGAAAAGAAGGAAGATGAAATGAACTCATTGCTTGCTTTTGCTTATATATTAATGCTAATGCTTGTGTGCTTGCTTGCAGTTGCCTTATTATGCTTTTGCTACAGCTGCTTGGGTCAAATATACGTATTAACTGAATAGTACATCAAAGAAATCATTGCAGGTATAAGTTTACTGTCCTTAGCTGGAAAGATGCTCTCACACATTATTCTACAAAGGATGTAAACAAACTTGATCATCACCTCCAAGACAAACAGTATGGCTTCCAGCAAAGTCACTCATGTGTGAACCTTGTATTCACACTTAGACTTCTTAGTGAAGAAATGAAAGAATGACATTCCAAGATTTACATAGCCTTTGCAGACTTTCAGAGGGCCTTCAACTCTGAAGATCATTGCAGACAACTTAGCAGTGTCTGATTAAAGCAATACCCAGCTTCAAAGAATTACTTGACAATATCACAGTAAAGGCAAACCATCTTGACCTATGAGTGAATGCAGAGAAAACCAAATGCATGGCAACTAGTGACTCTCCTCTGTCCATTAAATGTGGTATCCAAGATGTTGAACAAGCGGTCCAGTTCAAATATCTAGGTAGTGTCATTGAGAAAACTGGCTAGACAGTGAAATAAGTGAAATAAACAAGTGAAATAAGTGAAAGTAATAAGTGAAAATAAGTGAAACAAGTGAAATGATTGAAATTAGACAGTGAAATAATTCACTGGAATAGGACAGGCAAATGGTGCCTTCAACAAATTATGTTGAAGGTCTCAGAGATTTTCTCTGTGCCTGAAGCTACATCTTTTCAACAGCAATATTATGCCAGTACTAGTCTATGCAGCAGAAACATGGCAGGTGAATCAAGAACAAGAGAGAAGAGTCCTGGCTTTTGAAAACTAATGTCTTTGTACTGGACATCCACTGATAAAAAAAAATGACAAACCAGTACATCTGTGAAATGATGCAACAGCCTCCAATAACCAACATTTTCAGAGTCAGAAGGTGGAGATATTTGGGCCATGTCCTATGTATTGGTAACCATAGACTTCCAAGAGCCACTTTACACTGGCAACCACCAGGAACTTGTAGCTGGAGAAAACCCAGAAACACAGTGCATCAGACCTACCAGAGGGATCTATGCAAGCTGCACAGCTCTTCCAGAATGAGAGAACTTCACTGCTACAGAAAACCTGAGGAAAGATTGGCAGCTCCTCCTGGATGCCCTGGGTGCCTCAGGAGGCACAAGTGTAACTATGACAAGTCCTCATTAGTATACTTCCTAAAACAGTCTTTAAGAATGGTCTCTTGCTCATATGATAGTGTTTTATTACTTGGAATTTTGTAGCTGACAGACATATGAAATTTATTAAATCAATTATGTAGTCATACCTAAGTCATGACAAATAAATTCCCTAATATGATGATTAAAAGCAACAACTAATAAATTAATAGGTTGAAGAAGGCTAATTTAATTGCTTGATAAATATATCACTGTTCATATTATTGACTTACAAATAAAGTAAACATACCACTTGATGCCTTTTTTATGCTCTTTATGAATATAATAATCACTTCTATTGCAAATTTAAATTTATACACTTTTTGAGCTCTTAAAAATGACCAAAATATCTCAAACTTTGAACATACTTGTAGCTGAGAGACATATGAAATTTATTTAATTAAGTAGTCATATCTAAGTCATGACAAATAAATTCCCTAATATGATGATTAAAAGTAACAATTAATAAATTAATAGGTTGAAGAAGGCTGATTTAATTGCTTAGTATATTTGCACTGTTCATATTATTGACTTACAAATAAAATGAACATACCACTTGATGCTTTTTTATGCTCTTTATGAATATAATAATCACTTTTATTGCAAATTCCAATTTATGTACTTTTTTAGCTCTTAAAAATGACAAAATTTCAATTAAAGCATGAGTTATTGGTTGTTTTTGACAAATTAATACTGCATTTTCTCAGTGCCAAAATTATTTATAGTTAGGTTATGTTAGGTCAAAAAGTGTTCAAATTCAAATTAGTGATAGAAGCAATTATAATATTCATAAAGAGAACAAAAAGGCATCAAGAGGTATTTCACTTTATTGGTAAGTCAATAATATGAACAGTGATATATTTACAATTGTTCAAGATATCTTAGGCCTAGACTATATGTAGAAATTAGCTGATTTTTTGTTTTATTAATTTGCTTTATGAACAAACTGTTAATAAAAAAAAAACACACACACAAAAACATACAAAAGTAGAGAATCAGCAAATTTGCATATATTCCCAAGGGTTACATCCACCCTGTGAGATTATTGGGGGTGGATGCATTGAAAGGGTAGTGATTAGTATATTTAAAAGAGCAATAGCCAGAAGTGTATCATAGATCAGCCCCTAATCTAGAATTTCATTGGAGCTATATCAGGTTGTATGTTAGTCTTATAGCCAACTATAAATTAGGTCAGAAAAATAAAAATGTAGGCTTCTGAGCATCAGACAATCAAAAACTTATCTAGGCTATGTTCTATCTGTGCAAGAACTGTCTTTGGTAAAATTCTAGTTTAGCAATTTCTTGCTATCTTGGAAAGGAATTAGGTTAGGAAAATGAAACTTTCAGGGATGGGTCTAGGGGCTAAAGAATATCCCAGGAAGGTATTTTAAAGTACCCACCTCCACTCCTTCTCCCTCTAGAGGGCCCTGAAATTTACCTAAATGACAAAGGTCAGGACCCTCTAGAGGGAGAGGGAGTGGAGATAGGTACTTCATAATACCTTCCCAGGACATAGGCCTACTTTAACCTGTAGACCCATCCCTGAAAGTTTTATTTTTCTAACGTAACCTCTTTCCAAGATTGCAAGATGCCACTAAACTAGAATTTTACCCTAGGTCTCTCTTCTATATTAGGAGCTTTTTAGCGCTTGGGCTATGAATCAATTCTTAAGTTTTAATCCCCTAACTCAACATTTTTCTAGGATCAGTGACAATAAGTATAATCCTTATATCGCTCCAAGCTGCAATTTAAGGTAATAAGTCCATCATCAACATTTTTAATAGGCCTAGTAGATTTACTTGAAGGAATATTTTCAAAGCAGAATGATTAAGCTTTTATAAGAGTTGACTCACTTCCTGAATCCAAAATGCTGAAATGAATATAGGCTACTACTTTGTCTTCACTAGGCCATGAAATATATCTTCGAATTCTTTGCTTCAAAACGCGCCATCATTTGAAAATGACCTATTCTGTTTTGGGTGCGTTCCTCGTCTTAATTATAATTAATGATAATTAATTTTTTCTAGCCCGCCTCTTATCATCATTACGTTGAATACACCAGTGTTTTCACTATGGGGATTTCCCCCCTAAAATGGGGATTTTTAAGTCTTTTAGGGGCGAGAGTTTTGTTTTAGGGATTTGGGGATTTTCTAGGGATTTCTCCTCTCCTGTGGACTTTAAGGGAAATTTTGGATTAATTTGTTCATCATCATTATCTTCTTGATCAGAGAAGCAGGATAATTCGATTTAGGATCTGTTTCCTAGCCAATTGAACTTGGAATCACAGAGAAGAACTTCTTCAGTTGCTTAAAAATTTTTAACACCACACGGATTTTGAGATGTACAAGAGTCCTAAGTAACAAACTAGCAACAAAGAACTGTTTGAAACAGTTCCATGCTGATGTGGACTTCAAACAATAATTTCAGCTTGGACTGTTCTCGATTAATGAAGTCATATGGTTTGTCATTTTTGGGTTGTTTTTTCATAAGATTATTTGGTAGATAGCATGTTATTTTTTACAGGTCAGATAAATAAAGTTATAATATATTTTGATAGTTTTATAGGGTACGTAGCTGTTCTTACTGTAGTAATTTTTTTTGACAAGCATTGCATGTACGATTCTTTTTCTCTACAGTACTTGTATGATGTTTACGATTTTTGTGTAAAATCAAAAAAAACTTGAACTCGAACTTGTAGCCAGCTTTATAAGTGCTGACGTGAATAATAGAGGTAGGCTATAACTATCCGAACACCTCTCTTACTGTTTCATTACCCTAGTTTTTAACAGACAAACAAACTGACAGCCATTGACAGCCATTAAAAACAATGGCACATGTAGGAATAAATGGATTGTGTGCTTTTGGGAAGCCTACGTACCCAGGGGAAAATCATCAACCTCCATACTATAATTGGTAATTTTTTTGTTGTTCAATTTTTTTGACTTACAAATAAAGTGAACATACCACTCGATGTCTTTTTTATGTTCTTTACAAATATAACAATCACTTTTGTCGCAAATTCAATTTAAGCACAATTTGAGCTCTTGAAACCAAAATATTTCTAGTTTTGGGGTATAAACAAAGCTTAAACCATTGGTCTCAGCATTGAACTTCCTGCAGAAGGACTATGTGGAATCAACCAGTGCTTTAGAAATCGATGTGAACAATCGGAAGTTTTAACTTCCCCTTGAAAGCGTTTACTTGGGTCCGAACGGAAAAGATTCCCTCTGTACGCCAAGGTCAGAGACCACCGTCCCCCTTGATTCAATCGAAGTAGTTCTCAAAGCTACACAGGCGTTCCATATCTTAGTAGTAGGCCAGATACAGAAAAGGCTCCATCTCGAAGACAACATTTACAAATATGCTGAAATGGTTTACCCAGTGTCAGCCCAATCACTTCAGACTGCCTCTCTGCTACTTTTTGTTAGGAAGTATGGACAGATCCCATAGGACGGAACCAAAACCGAGCAGGAGTGGAGGAGGCAGAGCCTCATCGATATTGAAAACGTCAAAACAATGGATGCCATGACCTGCTGGTGTTTGGTATTGGTGAAAAAAAAAATGGTGCCGGAACGGAATTTGTATCCTAACCTGAAACCGGCAATATCATTTATTTCCACTGTTCCATTTTCAAATGTCAATGTCGAGAGGTTTTTCAGTGCTGTAAAAGTAGTAAAAACTGACCGTCAGAATAAATTGATAAACTTTGCGGGGGATTCTAAAAACAAAATATGGAATGAAAAGGGCTCAAGAAAGTGTGGAGTTTGAAGATGATCAGTTACTTCACCACATGAGAACGGTGAAAGCTTCAGCCACCATACAAAAAATGTTGAAGACACATCAGGGGAAAATAAGGTCTGATTACGTTTTACAAGTTCCGATTGAACATATTAAACATCTTGTACTGTAATCTACATTAAAATATTACATTTTCTTTTCTATTTGCTTAATATTATTTGAAGTATATTTAAAGCTATTTGTATTTAGCTGATGATTAAAAAGCACTTTAAACGGCATGACAAGACATTCTATTATGGTAGTGATAGCTAGACTTCAATCTAAGAAGCCAAAAACGTTACCTTTCAATGATACGGGTAAAATGAAATAGGGAAAAGCGGTTGAGGGAGTAATTAGAAAATTGGAGATTTTTAGGGATTTTGGAACTGAAGATGGGGATTTCTAGGGATTTTTCAGCTCTTTATTAGGGATTTAAAAAATGAGAAAGTGAAAACACTGGAATACACTCTCTAGAGCCTAAATTCGATAGAAAAATAAGGAGCAGAATAAAATAATCTATATGAATAATCTATTGAATTTGTCCTCATGTTGTAGCCCCTAATAATAAGGAGCTCAGACGTCTTTTTGCATACTTTATTTAAAAACTTAAGGTGTGTTTTAGTCAACGGTATAGGCCTACATGGGAGATGGATCATTAGCTAAACCTGGAAACTGCTGAGAAAAGTGAAGAAGGGATAGCTTAGATAAGGCTGGTAATTTTTTACTTTTAAACTTCTCTGCACGTGAATTTGTGTGAAATTAGCTGAATCTTTCAGCTTTTTGTAAACAAGCTGAAAATACCACTAGGTATTTTCTTTCACTTAGGCCTGAGATAGCTACTCTCCAGAAGAAAGTAGGCTAGCCTACAATTAAACAAAAAGTGACCTTAGATTTCTGATCATTTTATTTTAATTTTATGTTTTTTTTATAATTTATTTCCAACCACCCTTTCATGGCTTCACATTGGCTAGCCTAGGCCTATATAAGACCAAACAACTGATAGAATTATTTCTTTATAGCCTAATATGCAGAAATTATTTTTGGTAAATATTTTGCAATTCATACAAATGACCTACAAATAAAGTGAATGTACCACTAGATGCCATTGTTATATTAGCTTAGAGGGAAAATACATTGTAGCTATATTTTAATTAAATATTTAGTTTGTTTTTTGGGTTGGTATTTAGTTAAGATCTCAGCTGCAAATACTAGTGCAAAAGCTTTATGTTTAATAGAGAGGAGAAGAGGCTTGTACAATAATTATCTAAGTGATAGATCATATGGAAACAAAAAGAGTAGAGAAAGCATTAAAATATAAACTAAGGAGGTGTGAAGTGGGGGCCATGGATAAAATTGCCAAGGATTTGAAAGAATACAGCTAGATGGCATTATAGTAAAATATCCTACTGACATGTTACTAAACTGAGAGGGAGTAGTCAATCTGGACTTGTCCCATTTAAAAAAAAGAACAGGGCCACAATTAGCAATAAGAAAAGAGTTAAAGAGAGATGGGCAGAATGTTTTGAGAGTGTTTTAAACTGAGATACAGTTGCAGAACAAGATATAGAGAAAAATGAAAAAGTTTGTAATACCTTGGATGTGGAGAAAGATTTGTTTTGTAAAGAAGAATTAGTGACAGCACTAAATGGATTAAAAAATAATTGGGGAGAGTGGGGTACCTTGAACCAGATTTCAGTTTTGATTTTTTTAAAGGCAAACCAAAAGACCTTTCAGGAAATTTTTTACATCAAAACATAGCTTATTATCTCTAAGTATTTTTGTATTTTTATTAAGTATTTGTATTTGTATTAAGTATTTGTATTAAGTATTTGTATTAAGTATTTTTATTATCTCTAAGTATTTATTATCTCTAAGCTATCTCTGAGTATTTTTTTCTGTTTTGTGGGTTAATACTAAATAATGCACCATTGATTTTATGAGACTTGATTTTTTAGTTCAAGCTACCCCACCCCCTGGGTACCATGAACCACCCCATGGGGCATGATGAAACAGTATGATTTGTCTTTTTGTTGATCAGTTTCAGTTATATAAAAGTACAAAGTTGTAAAAAATCAGCTATCAAAAGTAAAAAACACAAAAAAACATCTTATTTAAGTGAAAATGATGCAAGGTTTATACCAATAGCAAACTTCACTGATTGGTGGGATGTTCTACTGACAGGAACTGGTTTCAGGAGGCAAAGCAACACATCAGGCTTGCCTCATCTATAGGAATAAATTTCTCATTGCCCAAATGTTTCTAAAACCTCACTACATTACCCACAGGCTCCCTAAGGCTCCAGGTACAGATAGTGTGTTAAATAAATTTCTGAAATATGGTGGCTCTGAGGTTAGAAATAAGTTACTGAAGGTTATGAACTTGATTTTTGAAAAAGGGCAAGAACCTAATGATTTTAGGAAAACCTTAATTAAACCACTTTATAAGAAAGGTGACAAGAGTGAGTTTCATAATTATCAATTTTTGAAAATGGGTAGTACCTTACAATTTAAAGAAAACTTTAATTAAACCACTATAAAACCTTAATTAACCCATTGTTTTTTTTTAATTCAGCAAATTTTCTCATGTTTTTAACTTTTGATGGGTGGCATTAAACTTAATAAATTTTGCATATTTCAATTCAGCTCCAAAAATAAATTCTTTGGTGTATGTATTGTTATCAAGACTTTGTTGGGGCATTCCATATCAAATCAACACACTTTAGAATGAAATACTATATTATTGTCTTCGATTTTGATGAAATTTGGCATGGTGATAGACCCCTCTGAGAAACTCCCAAAACCAAAAGTTTAGGTTTTTTGCTTTACCAGTGTCCAAGATGTGGGTCATTCAACATTGACCCAAACTGCCCAATTAATGCCAACCAGCCAATGATTAAACTGCTGTATCTGAGCTCCTATTGCACCTAGAAACAAAAGTAAAATACCAAATAAAAGCTATTTCAAAGCTCTTTCTGAGTAAAGCATCTAGAAATAGTTATTTTAATTAACCAACAAAATATGAGCAAATGTAATCTAGTAACCCTCACTTAGGTCTGTTTGTCCAAACAGAATTTTATGTGCTTTTTTCCATACAAAGCTCTTATTGTTTGAAACCACTGGTGAAAATTTCAGAGTGGGATCTCCAAGGGTTTTTTTGAATGACCACCCATGTTACTGGGACATGTCCCACTACATACCACTTTTGATGTGTAGTGGGACAGATATTTTCTGTTATACAAAGATACACTGATACAGTTATACAAAGATACTTTTAATTGCTTTCATTACCATTATCCCTCCATCTAATAGAAATCTGTAGCTAAAATTATTTAGCCAATTGTAAAGCCAAATACTCTTTGTATCTTCAATAATACAAGTTTTTCTCTTATTAATTTAACAGCAAATTATATTAGTAAAAGAGAATAGAATATATAATTTCAACTATATATATATATATATGTATATTTGTATCAGGTGTTTGGGGGAGGGTAATTGGGACAGAGACAGTATGTTTGGAAACATTCATTGAGCAGTGTGTTTACCTTGGTTCTAGCTGAGGAATTGTTCTATATTGATTTTATCTATTTCTAACAAAAAGCAGCTATTTAGAAAGAATTACTAGTTTTTGATTTTAATCTGGTGGTAAAGGTTTACATATAGTGTTGCCTAATTCTGATATCATAGTTTAATATTTAGCACTGGTATCATGTCAGCAAATTATAGTAAAGGGCCATATATATTTTATGGCCCAGAAAATACCTTTATTGGCCATGCATTTAACATAAGCTGAAATAAGCACAGGTACCATGTCAGTAAATTATAGTTACAGGGTAGAGTTATGCATCATATGGCCCAGAAAATTCCTTCCTTGACCATATGTTTAACACAGATTATAATAAGCAGGGGTACCATGTCATCAGATTATAGTAACAGAGTAGAGCTTTGGGCCAGATATATCATATATGACCCACAAAAAAAAGAACTTGCCCACAAAATAGCAAGAAATAACCTGCCCTTATGTGTGAGCAGAACTTGCCCACATATTTGGGCCACAAAAATGATTAGGAATCTCAAAAAAGAAATTATAGTCACAGAGTAGAGCTGTGGGCATATATGGCCCTTAAAAAACTTTCCATACTTAAAAGAAAAATCTCTTTATATGTATATATCTGTATTTGTTACAATGAATTTGGTTTAGATATATGAGCTTATTCAAATTGTTTGGCAACAATTAATTTACCAATAAAAACAAAGCACAAGGGAGAGGGGGATCTCTTCATTTGTTTGGTTAGATGCATATTTTCAGAGTTATATGCTTTCTAAATATCCCCAATTGACATATCACTACTCTCTGTAAAATAGAAGATATGCATATATTTTTTTTAAATAAATCTTGATAGTTAAGTCTAAATACTGTGCCTTCAGGTGTCTAGATTTATTAGAAAATGAGTCTTATTGGCTTTGCTTCAGAAGGCAATGGATTGAATGGACATGCAAATGGATTGAAAAGACATGTGCACTGCAATTATATACACACAGCTATGTATCATAAGAATATAGAATGTAGAGCAACTCTCTGATTCTCAGGGAAGAGGGATTTGCATAGAATAAACAAGCCAGCTCATTCCACACAAATTCTGTATTCTAAAGCAGAATCACTTCATTTTTGAATGTCAATCTGTCTTACAAAAAGTAGCAGATAAAAAAAGGATCTTCAGTAATGTTGACCTAAACCCTGACACAATGAGTTGCTACACTTAAGTTCTTTTACTCATTTTGACATATTAATGTAATGAAGCCTAGTAATTTTTGCAGTGGCACACCACTAAATTGAAAGAAACCTGCATTAGTGCCACTCATTAACCCCTTACCTTCAATGAATAGAAAAGTCCTCATGAAACCAAAGGGAGACCAAAATGGACTTGAAGAAGCTCCCCTTTAATGAGAAGTATCATCAGAGAAAATATAATTCCAAATAATAATATGGCATATTATGGCACTTATTACACATGGGTAATACCATGGCTATTAGCCCTTTGAAGGAGAGGTAGGTGCTGTTATGGCAAGAACTTTTACAAGCAAGATTATGAATATAAATCAGGAATTGTTAGAAATAAAGTATTTGAAGGAGAGATTAGTGTTGTTGGGGCATGAAGCTTTACAAGCAAGATATTAGGTATAAAGTAGGGATTGTTAGAAGTGAAGTATTTGAAGGGGAAGTTGGTGTTATTGTGGCATGTGGCATTAGTTTAAAGCAGGAATTGTAAGAATTGAAGCATGAAAAGCTTTACTTTTTCTGTCTTAAAATATTTTTGGTTGTTTGGTGCAAAGGTGGTTTGCAATGGTGCAATGGTATTTTGGTACTTGGTGCAAAGGTGGTTTCCAATGGTGCAATGGTTGTTTGGTACTTGGTGCAAAGGTGGTTTCCAATGGTGCAATGGTTGTTTGGTACTTGGTGCAAAGGTGGTTTCCAATGGTGCAATGGTTGTGTGGTGCAAAGGTGGGTTCAATGGAATCAGCAGCCCTACTCTTATCTTTCTTAGGCTTTCAAAATATCTCATTTCGATTTTTCTTTTAATTTTAGAAGCTGTATGTAAAATGAACATATGAAATTATCTCAGGCAAGATGTCCCATGAAAACGTTGAGATTATTGAAGGTTTTCTTTGTCCTATTTGCTATGAAGATCTTGGAACTATTCTTGGCCTACATTCCCATTTTAATGATAAACATGGAGAAGAAAAGGATATTCTAAGTGCTTTTAAAGGTATTAGTTTTTACTGTTTAATTAGTTTATGTATTTTATTTTCCAACCCTGGGTGCATAGACCTATGGGGGTTTGTCATTGGTTTTCCTGTAGTGGCAGTCTGAAACCCCAATGAAGAGTATTTATTTAATGAATGGTGCATTTACGTATGGGTGGGAAAATGGTGTATTTTGGATCCAAATTAGAGGGAGAAGTAATTTATACCTCCTTCCCTCTGTATGCAGACATGCTATAAATGTATGTTATGTGAAGCATAGTTGTAGGCTGCACATTTACTAATGGGGAAATATGGTGTATAATTGAATCTAAATTACAGGGGGAAGTAATTCATATCTCCTTCCCTCTATGTGCAGACATGCTCAAAATGTATGTTATGTGAAGCATAGTTGCTTCGTCCTCCCTCTGCGTGCAGACATGCTAAAAGTTTATGTTATGCGAAGCATAGAGGAGAGGTAATTTATACCTCCTTCCCTCTGAATGCAGACATGCTAAAAGTGTGTGTTATGTGAAGCATAGTTGTAGGCTGGACATTTACTAATGGGGATTATGATGTATAATTGAATCTAAATTACAGGGGGAAGTAATTCATACCTCCTTCCCTCTATGTGCAGACATGCTCAAAATGTATGTTATGTGAAGCATAGTTGCTTCGTCCTCCCTCTGCGTGCAGACATGCTAAAAGTTTATGTTATGTGAAGCATAGAGGGAGAGGTAATTTATACCTCCTTCCCTCTGCATGCAGACATGCTAAAAGTGTGTGTTATGTGAAGCATAGTTGTAGGCTGGACATTTACTAATGGGGATTATGATGTATAATTGAATCCAAATTAGAGGGAAAAGTAATTCATACCTCCTTCCCTCTATGTGCAGACACGCTAAAAATGTATGTTATGTGAAGCATAGTTGTAGGCTGCACATTTACTAATGTGGAATTAAGGTGTATAATCAAATCCAAATTTGAGGGAAAGTAATTTATACCTCATTCCCTCTGCATGCAGACATGCTAAAAATGTATGTTATGTGAAGCTTAGTTGTAGGTTGCACATTTACTAATGGGGAATTATGGTGTATAATTGAATCCAAATTAGAGGGACAAGTAATTTATACCTCCTTCCCTTTGCATGCAGACGTGCTAAAAATGTATGTTATGTGAAGAATAGTTGTAGGTTGCACATTTACTAATGGGGAATTATGGGGTATAATTGAATCCAAATTAGAGGGAGAAGTAATTTGTACCTCCCTCCCTTTGTGTTCAGACATGCTGAACGTGGATTTTATAGTAAGTCAGCAGTGCTAAGATGATTTAAATTCCCCTTTTTTCTATCATCACCTAGTACATGCTT
The DNA here is from genome assembly GCF_032884065.1 of Artemia franciscana. Taxonomy (NCBI): domain Eukaryota; kingdom Metazoa; phylum Arthropoda; class Branchiopoda; order Anostraca; family Artemiidae; genus Artemia; species Artemia franciscana. The sequence continues at coordinate 32,537,908 of NC_088881.1, forward strand.
TGTTGCTGGTGAAAAACGGGTAATTTTAGCACATTATTGCAGAATATGGAAACAAGACTTTTTTTTTCACTAAGTGAAAGCTATATTTCTGTAGTAATATTATAATTTAGAATAGTTTAGATGATAATATAAACTTTCCCAAAATTTATAAAAACGACCTAAAGCCAACTGGTTGTTTCTAGGTGCTTAAATTAAATTTTAATTAATCAAATTAAAATTATTTTATGTAATTTGTATTTTCAGATATTAGTTCAATTCTCAAGAAATGCTTGATGCTGCTGTAAATCTCTCTTTCTCCTATACCCTATCTCTCTCTTTCTTCATTTATTCACCTTCTTTATTTTGGCGAAATTTTATTTTCGTTTTAACTTTATCCTAACCTTTGGGCTCAGCTTTTTAGCTAGACTAATGATTTTTGCTTATTTTCTTAGTCTATTAAAAAACCATGTAAATAGGAAAAACGCAAATTTGGTTCTACAGGCTTTATTAATTTTAGTAAATGAGCCTAAAAATTACTTACTTTAGGGAAGATATGTAAATCATAGTCCAAATACTTGTGAACAGTTAGTAATATAGGTTAAAATTGTGTTTCTGAGTAAAGAATAAAGAGCAAGGATTACAACAAAACTCAAAAATTGGAAAAGA
>NC_088881.1:32538652-32539556 GCF_032884065.1 Artemia franciscana
ACCAATTCTAAATTTGGTAGCCAAAATTTAGATAATAAATAAATTGAGATAAATATTATAGAAGGATCAACAAAAATCTTAAAAAGGAAGAGAAGATTGGCATTTCCGCCATATGTTTTTCTGTCACTCTTTTTTACTTACTATATTTTCTATTTACTTTCTTCTTCCTTTCTGTTTCTGTAGAAAGTAGGCCAACGAAATGTTAAAAATTAAGTAAATATTATTTCCCACATCTATTTCTGTTATTCTTTTTTCTAAATTTCTGTGTATTCCTGTAAAAAATGTGTTCCTTAATTCTTGTATATTCATAGATTCATATTCTGTTTATTCTGTTTTCTGTTTTATTCTGTTTTATTTATGTTTTCTGTTTGTTTTCTGTTTTATGTTTTCTGTTTTATTCTGTTTATTCTGTTTTATTTATGTTTTCTGTTTGTCTGTATTCTGTTATTATATATTCTGTTTCTGTAGAAAGTAGGCCAATGAAATGTTAAAAATTAAGTAAATATTATTTCCCACATCTATTTCTGTTATTCTTTTTTCTAAATTTCTGTGTATTCCTGTAAAAAATGTGTTCCTTAATTCTTGTATATTCATAGATTCTTGTGCAAAGTGGATCAGTGAAATATTACAAAGGAAGAAAACATGTACATTCGTTTCCTATATATTTGTCTGTCATTTTATTCTAAACTATTGTATATTCTTCTACCCAAAGGATATATTCCTTTTTTCAGGAATAATTGGTAAGGCAAAAACAATCTTCAATGAGGGGCTACTTAACGATTCAAGTCTTCTTGGAAAGAAAGATGAATTCAAAGAGGTTCGAGTTATCCAGGAGCAAAAAGCAGGTAGGCCTTCATTCAGAAATGTACAGTCCTTCTCCCATCAAATCCCAAATCGACTCGAA
>NC_088881.1:32539656-32646839 GCF_032884065.1 Artemia franciscana
ATAGATGTATTTATGTATAGAATGTATAAAATATGCATATAGATGTATAGAAATATTGTATAGATGTATCCACGAATAGGATTTAATGTATATATGTATAGAAATATGTATACAATGTATAAAATATACATATAGATGCATAGAAATAGTGTATAGATGTATCCACGAATAGGATTTTATTGTATATGTGTATAGAAATATGTATAGAATGTATAAAATATGCCTATAGATGTATAGAAATATTGTATAGATGTATCTACTTCTTGATCATACAGTTTTGTATCAAATGTTCTTTAATAGGGAACACTTGTGGAGGCCCTTGTATTTAACCTTTCAATGTCTTTAAAGTACTGCTATTGTGCAGGGGCTGCTTTATTACAAATGAAACTTAAATTCATTTTGGATATTTAAAACAGATCTAAATACTGTATTTCACAAAAATGTTCAAAGTAGTTTTAGGAGTAGTAATAGACCATTTGCAAATTTGCTAAACTTTGATGTGTCATATCAGAGCTTTGTCTCAGCTAACATGAATAAATTTTGTATTTTAAAAAGTGCTTAAAATAGTCTTAGGAGTTGTATGAGATTTATTATAAAATTTCAAGATGCATAGAGGAGAAATTCGTTTTGACTGTCAGATATGCAGAAAGTATTTTATCAGAATTCAAGATTTTTTACACATGTGAGACTTCATGCTGGGGAAAAACCATACAAGTGTAAGATGTGTCCTAGACCATTTTCTCAGAAAAATGAATTGGAATAAAAAAAAATGAGTGGGGAAAGGGTGAATGAAAATACATAAGAAACAAACACAACAATAGAAGTTGAATCTAATTGTTTGAATTGGTCATGTGGAAAATTACTCAATTATATATATCTTAAAATTAGGAGAAATTAGGAATTGAATTTATAATCCATATACAGTTAGGAAGCTGTTGGTAGTAGCAAAAAAATAAGCTAAAAATGAAATCAACAATGATTTAACTAGTGGTGCGAAGACCAAACTCTGCTGCACTCTTCATTGGGGCATGGAGACAAAAGACGAAGAGAACAAGAAGGGTGGAGGGTCACTTCTAAATTTTATTACGACCACGGAACGTCGAGCTCCGATTCGCGAAGACATTAAAACAATTGGTAGAAGCGTTTTATTACAGAATGTGAAATCAGAGGTGGAAATTGTTGGTACCAAAGTTGAATGTGCTACTGGGTAATTCTCAAGCTCTCTTGGCAAAGCTTTGTTACAAAAATATCCACTGCGTTAATTACAACGACCTGCTAATCCCAATTCAACTCTGGAATTCGATGTTGAAGGAAGTAGAGGATTGTTGAAACTTGAAGGGTAACTTGAAGGGCGTAGGAACTGAAGGGTGTTGGACAGTGGCCCTCTGCTTTATTAGAGCCACCTGCTAATTCCAATACAACTCTGGAGTCCGATGTTGAAGGAAGCAGAGGATCGTTGAACCTTGAAGGGTAACCTGAAGGGCATAGGACCTGAAGGGTGTTGGATAGTGGCTCTGCGTTATTAGAACCACCTGCTAATTGCAAGGCAACTCTGGAGTTCGATGTTGAAGGAAGTGAAGGATCGTTGAACCTTGAAGGGTAACTTGAAGGGCGTAGAAACTGAAGGGTGTTGGACAGTGGCCCTCTGCGTTATTAGAACCACCTGCTAATTGCAATACAACTCTGCAGCTCGATGTTGAAGGAAGCGGCGGATTTTTGAACCTTGAAGGGTAACCTGAAAGGTGTTGGACAGTGGCCCTCTGCGTAATTAGAACCAGCTGCTAATTCCGTTACAACTCTTGAGTTCGAGGTTGAAGGAAGCAGAGGATCGTTGACACTTGAAGGGTAGCCTGAAGGGCATAGGACCTAAAGGGTGTTGGAAAGTGGCCCTCTGCGTTATTAGAACCACCTGCTAATTGCAATACGATCTGGAGTTCGATGTTGAAGGAGGTGGATGATTGTTGAACCTTGAAGGGTAACTTGAAGGGTGTTGGACAGTGGTTCTCTGCCTTATTAGAACCCCCTGCTAATTGCAACACAGCTCTGCAGCTCGATGTTGAAGGAAGCGGCGGATTGTTGAACCTTGAAAGGTAACCTGAAAAGTGTTGGACAGTGGCCCTCTGCGTAATTAGAACCTGCTGCTAACTCCATTACAACTCTAGAGTTCGAGGTTGAAGGAAGCAGAGGATCGTTGAAAGTTGAAGGGTAGCCTGAAGGGCACAGGACATGAAGGGTGTTGGACAGTGGCCATTTGCGTTATTAAAACCACCTGCTAATTCCAATACAACTATAAATTCCAAAATTGAAGCTATTTCACGAATATAACTTTGGTTTCAGTTAATTCTAATAGTAAAAGCTGATTACGAAAACAAATTTTGGAATTTTTTGAAAAAGAGCCTGAAACCCAAGATTGTATCCAGTATTTTTTTTCTTTGTTTTTTTTTTTGGTGGTGGGAGGTACGAAAAACTTCAAAAAACGCAGCAAACAAATTTTTAAATTCATTTTCGTTACTTTTTTAAGAGCCAGAAAAACATTTTGGGTAGTTCAATCCCCCTAGTCCCCCTCGTTGATACGGCCTTGCTGAAGCCTCCCAAAAATACCGTCATTTCAACTTGAACTTGCACTATTGGAATCAGAATGTCAAAACCTTGTATAACAGAACTACAGTCCTCCACTTTCTTGGCATGGGACGCACTAGCTTTGTCTAATTTATTTGCTTTTTTACCAGGGGTTATTGTACTGAGTCAGTAATCGAAATTGTTTGAAGGGCGCTCATTTGATATTAAACCATCATAGGTAACCCACGCAAAACGAGTCATAGACCCTGAGTTCACAGTATTAATTTATTTTCATCTCAGAGCAATATTGACTTAATCCATCCATTTATTATGTATTATTATGTATGTAAATAATTATTCAACTCTGTTGTAATTATCATGTTCGCAAATAAAAAAAAACTTGTTTGGCTGAATAGTGTTAATGTTATCTGTATCGTTTTCTAAAATGATTATTTTTAAGGCGTGTAAAGGGTTAATAATTCATTAGACTCAGAGAAGGGGTGACACTGAGTCCGCCCTGAGTGGCACCATACTATTTACGTTACTGGGTAGTCTGGGCACCAAACACCCAGAGCCGTTCCTAGGGTTGGTGGTGCCCGGTAAAAATTAATTACAGCGCCCCCTCCCGATTGAAATATAAGCAACAAAGCTGGATCAAAGGGAAAAATTTGAGCAAAGTCAGAAATCCTCCAGCTAAGGCGCTTCCCCCCCCCCCAGCTTGTATGTTATGTGAAGCTTAGTTGTAGGTTGCACATTTACTAATGGGGAATTATGGTGTATAATTGAATCCAAATTAGAGGGACAAGTAATTTATACCTCCTTCCCTTTGCATGCAGACGTGCTAAAAATGTATGTTATGTGAAGAATAGTTGTAGGTTGCACATTTACTAATGGGGAATTATGGGGTACAATTGAATCCAAATTAGAGGGAGAAGTAATTTGTACCTCCTTCCCTTTGTGTTCAGACATGCTGAACGTGGATTTTATAGTAAGTCAGCAGTGCTAAGATGATTTAAATTCCCCTTTTTTCTATCATCACCTAGTACATGCTTTGTTGCTGGTGAAAAACGGGTAATTTTAGCACATTATTGCAGAATATGGAAACAAGACTTTTTTTTTCACTAAGTGAAAGCTATATTTCTGTAGTAATATTATAATTTAGAATAGTTTAGATGATAATATAAACTTTCCCAAAATTTATAAAAACGACCTAAAGCCAACTGGTTGTTTCTAGGTGCTTAAATTAAATTTTAATTAATCTAATTAAAATTATTTTATGTAATTTGTATTTTCAGATATTAGTTCAATTCTCAAGAAATGCTTGATGCTGCTGTAAATCTCTCTTTCTCCTATACCCTATCTCTCTCTTTCTTCATTTATTCACCTTCTTTATTTTGGCGAAATTTTATTTTCGTTTTAACTTTATCCTAACCTTTGGGCTCAGCTTTTTAGCTAGACTAATGATTTTTGCTTATTTTCTTAGTCTATTAAAAAACCATGTAAATAGGAAAAACGCAAATTTGGTTCTACAGGCTTTATTAATTTTAGTAAATGAGCCTAAAAATTACTTACTTTAGGGAAGATATGTAAATCATAGTCCAAATACTTGTGAAACAGTTAGTAATATAGGTTAAAATTGTGTTTCTGAGTAAAGAATAAAGAGCAAGGATTACAACAAAACTCAAAAATTGGAAAAGAACCAATTCTAAATTTGGTAGCCAAAATTTAGATAATAAATAAATTGAGATAAATATTATAGAAGGATCAACAAAAATCTTAAAAAGGAAGAGAAGATTGGCATTTCCGCCATATGTTTTTCTGTCACTCTTTTTTACTTACTATATTTTCTATTTACTTTCTTCTTCCTTTCTGTTTCTGTAGAAAGTAGGCCAACGAAATGTTAAAAATTAAGTAAATATTATTCGGTAAAAATTAATTACAGCGCCCCCTCCCGATTGAAATATAAGCAACAAAGCTGGATCAAAGGGAAAAATTTGAGCAAAGTCAGAAATCCTCCAGCTAAGGCGCTTCCCCCCCCCCCAGCTTCAACAGCCGGGGTAGCTGACCTGGTTGCCTACCCCCTCGGAACGGCTCTGCAAACACTTTTTGAAGGTATGTTTGTCTTTGGGAAGGAGGAGATTTTTAATTTTAGAGTTTTACGGACGAACAGCGTGCCAAACTTGTCTATTTAGTTTTAATGTGGCAACACTAACAAAAGTGATGCTTCCCCAAAAACTACCTTTGAAACAGACAGAAGGAAAATCTTTGATTCATGATTTTCAGGTATAAATGGGTTCAGGGGGGGGGACGAATATTTTATTTTAACGTCCTCGGTACTTTTAGGTTTTATTTGACAGGTCAAAGAGCTTTATCCCAGCTGAAGAGAAAATTTTTAAAGTATATCTGCACATAAGGAAAATACACAGACAACACGATTGGCACGAAAGATTGTCTAAGATACTATAATAATTCAATTCAAAAAAAACTTTTTGATGTTCGGATACAGCCTCCGACCCTCCCTTCCGTAAATATGCTCTACCCAATCCTCTTACATTCTGAAATTTTGTCTCATTTCACATTTTTGTCAAGATTAATGCATACAGATGCAAGTTTTGAATGTTAAAATATACATTTCAAACTAGCATGTCTCATTGCTTTTATGTAAAATTTACGATAAATTAAATTGATTTGAGAATCTTGTGTAGAGAGGCTTGAGTCCTCCCCCCCCCCCTCTCCATGCATGTCCAAGACACTAACTATCTTCTATGTTTCCTTTCCTTTCTTCATAGTTTCATAGTTCCTTTTTAGTTTCTTTTACCTTCATAGTTTTCTTTTTTCCTTTGTTCCTTTCCTTTTTCATTACTATTTGTTTCTATTTCATGGAGACGATTTCCCCTTAGCTTAATAAAAAATTTTTTAAACTGTAATGCCATTTTAGAGAATATTGAATACAAAGTTACAAATATCTTTTGTTCTTTTCTCTGTCCTCACACGTTTTTCCCCAAGGTTAATTTCTTTGATTAAATTCTGGGACTTCAGAACATTTCCATATTACAAACTTAAATACATAATACTTTTAAAATTTGAACAGTCAGCTTCTTTTTAAGAAAATATTAATAGAGCACATTAAAATTCAACTTAATTTATATTCAAACTTGACAGTTATAATTTTCTTTCAACTATAATAATTTTATTCTTTAATCTTCACTGGATTTGAGCAATATTGTTTTGGCATCTGTAGCAGAATAGTATACTATTTATAAATTTTATAAATGTAATTTATAAATCAAAATATGTCAACACCAACCACAACTTTATTATTGTCTTAGCTGAAAGTTTTACCTGTTATTTATGTGATTGTATGTAGTTTATCCCTGTGCTTAATTTCCATACTTTCTCAGTGGTGGTTCTGGCCTCTTTTGAGCCCGGGAGAAAATCTTGATTAGCCCCCTTCTCCCCCTGTTTCCCACAACATTTTCAGGCCAAATTTTAACAACATTTTCATTGTTAATGAAATTATTTTCAATTTAGTAATTCATTATTAATTTAATTTAATTTTTTAATTTATTATTTAAATTGTTTAATTATGATTTTTTTATAATTTCTTTTATTAATTAATCAGCAATTAATGAATTATTTTCATTTATTAACTGTGCCCTTTACTTTATTCTAATGAAAATAAAATTTCAAAAATAAAAAGTGACTATAACCCCTAGATAATTCATTTAAAATTTTACACCCCTGGGCTATTTGAAGCCCAGTAAAGCGTAAAGGTGAGCATAAATTAGAATGGTGATATATCACCAATGAAAATCACCAAAAAAAAAGAAATCACCAATGTAACAGCACAAACATAAAAAAAAAACAGAAGGAGAAAAGGAAGACTGTTTTCCTTCATCAGTAATTAATATAGATCAGTACTTGAATGAGGCCTTAACCCTAGTCATCCATCCAATTACATAGGTCAAACAGCATAGCCATACACAATCAACCATAAAGAATAATCCATAGACAGGCAGTCATGTCGTCAATAAGTATATATATATATATATATATATATATATATATATATATATATATATATATCATGAAAAGAGAAATCACCAATGCAACAGCACAAACACAAAAAAAAGAGAGAGACAGAAGGAGAAAAGGAAGACTGTTTTCCTAAATTAGTGATTAATATAGATCAGTACTTGAATGAGGCCTTAACCCTAGTCATCCATCCAATTACATAGGTCAAACAGCATAGCCATACACAATCAACCATAAAGAATAATCCATAGACAGGTAGTCGTGTCGTAAGTAAGTATAAGTCGTCATTCATGTGTTTGATTTTGTATTTGGCTGATTAACCTGCCCTTTTTTACTGATTTTTTACTGATTAACCTGCCCTTTTTACGCCCAGGGCTATTGCCCCCTCATTCCCTCCTAAAACTGCCTCTAGGCTTTCTTTTCGCAGGTTAAAAATGATGACAATTTTAATTTTTTAAGGAGTTAGTCGAAGCTTTACAGCAGAGTTCAAAGCTTTGAGAGAAGCAAAAGTCAGCTACAAAGTAACTAAAACGAACCAGCTTCTTGTCCGTCTGGATAAACTCGTATCTGGCCTGCCATTGGAGCCGTCAAAGCGTAAAGGTGAGCATAAATTAGAATGGTGATATACCTATATATATATATATATATATATATATATATATATATAATTGTATATATATATATATATATATATATATATATATATATATATATATATATATGTTTAATGAAAAAAGAAATCACCAATGCAACAGCACAAACATAAAAAAAAAACAGAAGGAGAAAAGGAAGACTGTTTTCCTTCATCAGTAATTAATATAGATCAGTACTTGAATGAGGCCTTAACCCTAGTCATCCATCCAATTACATAGGTCAAACAGCATAGCCATACACAATCAACCATAAAAAATAATCCATAGACATGTAGTCGTGTCGTAAGTAAGTATAAGTCGTCATTTACCAAATATTCAAAATAATAAAAAAGACAAATAATTCAGAGACGACAACCCAACACAAGGGCTCATCAGGAGAATAGATACTTGCCTATATATATATATATATATATATATATATATATATATATATATATATATATATATATATATATATATATATATATATATATATATACTACTACTACTACTACTAATAACTCACTGCAGCACCAAGCCGCCTGAGGCCAACACAGCTACGCACGCTCCTCCTCCAACCTAATCTATTTAAAGCCTCCCTCTTTACACCCTCCCAGGAAGTTCCCATTTCCTTTAAATCCTTATTTATGACATCCTCCCAACCCAGACAAGGACGACCTGCTTTCCGTGTAGCCCCAGACGGTTGGCCAAAAAGGACAATCTTCGGTAATCTGTCATCCTTCATCCGTAGAACGTGGCCTAGCCATCTCAACCTTTCTTTCATTATAGCCCCAGAAAGCGGGATTGAACCACACTTTTCGTACAACCTACTGTTTAAAATACGGTCAGTCAGTCGGGTACCCAGAACAATCCGTAGGCAATTTCTCTGGAAAACATCTAGTAAATTTTCATCTGCTTTTCGGAGTGTCCATGCTTCAGAGCCATATTTGACCACTGTCATCACTGTAGCTTCCAATATTGGTTTGTAGGCTTATCTTTCTATTCTTCCAAACTTTTTTTAACTGTGAAAAAACACCCTGAGCTTTAGCTATTCTACTTTTAACATCTTCACTGCTCCCACCATCTTTACTAATAATACTACCAAGGTAACTGAAGCTCCCAACCTGATCAATCTTTTCGTTACCTAAGGTCACCTGTTCATCTTCACTTATTCCTAACCTTAGTGACTTAGTCTTCTTAACATTAATTTTCAAGCCTATTTTAGCACCCTGAACTCGTAAAACCTCTAAAAATTCATTCATTTTGCTCACACTTTCATCTAATATGCTTAAATCATCAGCATAATCTAAGTCCAGGAGCGTTCTTCCTCCCCATTTGATTCCATGGTCTCCAATTGCCTTTCCTGTGCTCCTTAAGACGAAGTCCATCAAAATGATCCATATAAAGGGGGATAGAACACAACCCTGCTTAACTCCTGATTTAATACAAAACCAGTTGCTAACCTCATTTCCTACCTTAACCGCAGCAGTATTATTCTCGTACATAGCGCAAATCACTTTAATGTATTTTTCTGGTATACCATATAACGATAAGACCTTTGTTAACGCTGTTCTATCAACAGAATCGAAAGCTTGCTCATAATCGATAAAACTAAGGACCAAAGGTGTTTGACAACGAAGGGACTTCTCAATTATTAACCTAAGAGTGAAAACATGGTCGACACATCCTCTACCTTTTCTAAAACCGCATTGTTCTATATATATATATATATATATATATATATATATATATAATTATATATATATATATATATATATATATATATATATATATATATATATATATATATATATATATATATATATATTCATTGAATTCCCAAGTTTGAGAGCAGTGATTGGTGACTTGTGGCTCATTGGCTCCTTAAATGCAGCTCTGGTACAAATATCCCCGAGCAGGTGCGCAAGTACAGCCAAGGATATTGGATGATTGTTGAGTGTATCAGCAGCGCTTCCACCATTGCTGATTTTTTTGAGAATTTCCAAAATCTTTAGGTTTTTCCCGAAGAACCTCCTGATATTACCACAAAAACCATATTTTGCTCTTCCTCGAATCAAACTTCCTACAAATGCCTGTGAAACTCTTAGCAAGTTTCTATTCTTGCGTTTAAATATGATTTTATTCGCCCTGATCTTATTTGTCAAGCGAGATAATAAAAATTATGTATCCATGCAAATTGTAAATTCCAAAAGTTAAATCAAAAACAACTTTTCATGTGTTACGATGTGAATGTATTTTTGAATCTGCTTCTAAAAGAACTAGATGAAGGTTCACCGTGTCTGTTACCCAAGACGTATCCAACTATGTCTTTGATTTTGTATTTGGCTGAGAAACATGTATTATATTCGGTTTTCTAAGTAGGTTATCAGAAACGCTCTTGGAATTTTTCATTTCATTTTTGTGTCAGAATCAGTGTAGTTTTCACGTAGGACGGTTTCGTGCCAAGTGTCTGGTATTAAAACAAAAGGAAAAAAAAACATATATGAAGAAGATTGTATCAAAACCTAGAGTGACATTTAAGCCTCTTGGTATTTAAACTACAGCAGGGGTTCAAAAAAGAGCCACAGAGGGCATGTTTCACATTGGTCAGATGTAAAGATTGTATCAAAAACTAGAGTGACATTTAAGCCTCTTGACATTTAAACCACAGCATGGGTTCAAAAAAGAGCCACAGAGGGCATGTTTCACATTGGTCAGATGTAAAGATTGTATCAAAAACTAGAGTGACATTTAAGCCTCTTGACATTTAAACCACAGCATGGGTTCAAAAAAGAGCCACAGAGGGCATGTTTCACATTGGTCAGATGTAAAGATTGTATCAAAACCTAGAGTGACATTTAAGCCTCTTGACATTTAAACTACAGCAGGGGTTCAAAAAAGAGCCACAGAGGGCATGTTTCACATTGGTCATATGTAAAGATTGTATCAAAAACTAGAGTGACATTTAAGCCTCTTGACATTTAAACCACAGCATGGGTTCAAAAAAGAGCCACAGAGGGCATGTTTCACATTGGTCAGATGTAAAGATTGTATCAAAAACTAGAGTGACATTTAAGCCTCTTGACATTTAAACCACAGCATGGGTTCAAAAAAGAGCCACAGAGGGCATGTTTCACATTGGTCAGATGTAAAGATTGTATCAAAACCTAGAGTGACATTTAAGCCTCTTGACATTTAAACTACAGAATGGGTTCAAAAAAGAGCCACAGAGGGCATGTTTCACATTGGTCAGATGTAAAGATTGTATCAAAAACTAGAGTGACATTTAAGCCTCTTGACATTTAAACCACAGCATAGGTTCAAAAAAGAGTCATAGAGGGCATGTTTCACATTGGTCAGATGTAAAGATTGTATCAAAAACTAGAGTAACATTTAAGCCTCTTGACATTTAAACCACAACATAGGTTCGAAAAAGAGCCACAGAGGGCATGTTTCACATTGGTCAGATGTAAAGATTGTATCAAAAACTAGAGTGACATTTAAGCCTCTTGACATTTAAACCACAGCATGGGTTCAAAAAAGAGCCACAGAGGGCATGTTTCACATTGGTCAGATGTAAAGATTGTATCAAAACCTAGAGTGACATTTAAGCCTCTTGACATTTAAACTACAGCATGGGTTCAAAAAAGAGCCACAGAGGGCATGTTTCACATTGGTCAGATGTAAAGATTGTATCAAAAACTAGAGTGACATTTAAGCCTCTTGACATTTAAACCACAGCATGGGTTCAAAAAAGAGTCATAGAGGGCATGTTTCACATTGGTCAGATGTAAAGATTGTATCAAAAACTAGAGTAACATTTAAGCCTCTTGACATTTAAACCACAACATAGGTTCGAAAAAGAGCCACAGAGGGCATGTTTCACATTGGTCAGATGTAAAGATTGTATCAAAAACTAGAGTGACATTTAAGCCTCTTGACATTTAAACCACAGCATGGGTTCAAAAAAGAGCCACAGAGGGCATGTTTCACATTGGTCAGATGTAAAGATTGTATCAAAACCTAGAGTGACATTTAAGCCTCTTGACATTTAAACTACAGCATGGGTTCAAAAAAGAGCCACAGAGGGCATGTTTCACATTGGTCAGATGTAAAGATTGTATCAAAAACTAGAGTGACATTTAAGCCTCTTGACATTTAAACCACAGCATGGGTTCAAAAAAGAGTCATAGAGGGCATGTTTCACATTGGTCAGATGTAAAGATTGTATCAAAAACTAGAGTAACATTTAAGCCTCTTGACATTTAAACCACAACATAGGTTCGAAATAGAGCCACAGAGGGCATGTTTCACATTGGTCAGATGTAAAGATTGTATCAAAAACTAGAGCGACTACTACCACAATTGATAACTTGGAGACTTTGAGTGAGAGTTAGCTGCATTACCATTAGACAGACAGCATTACAACTGTAATGTTTGTACTCAGTACTAGGCAAACTATCACAGCTGAAAGTTGGAAAGAGCTGGATTGCTTTGCATCTGCATATGCTAAAATTCTGCGGTTTTGTTTCAAGAATTATTTAACTCAATAGGCTTATCCAGGCAGCATAGGGTAGGCCTAATAGTTGAATAGTATTGGACTCAAATGTCACTCTAGGTTTTGATACAATCTTTACATATGACCAATGTGAAACATGCCCTCTGTGGCTCTTTTTTGAACCCCTGCTGTAGTTTAAATGTCAAGAGGCTCTGTGGCTCTTTTTTGAACCCCTGCTGTAGTTTAAATGTCAAGAGGCTTAAATGTCACTCTAGGTTTTGATACAATCTTTACATCTGACCAATGTGAAACATGCCCTCTGTGGCTCTTTTTTGAACCCATGCTGTGGTTTAAATGTCAAGAGGCTTAAATGTCACTCTAGGTTTTGATACAATCTTTACATATGACCAATGTGAAACATGCCCTCTGTGGCTCTTTTTTGAACCCCTGCTGTAGTTTAAATATCAAGAGGCTTAAATGTCACTCTAGGTTTTGATACAATCTTTACATATGACCAATGTGAAACATGCCCTCTGTGGCTCTTTTTTGAACCCCTGCTGTAGTTTAAATGTCAAGAGGCTTAAATGTCACTCTAGGTTTTGATACAATCTTTACATATGACCAATGTGAAACATGCCCTCTGTGGCTCTTTTTTGAACCCCTGCTGTAGTTTAAATGTCAAGAGGCTTAAATGTCACTAGGTTTTGATACAATCTTTACATCTGACCAATGTGAAACATGCCCTCTGTGGCTCTTTTTTGAACCCATGCTGTGGTTTAAATTTCAAGAGGCTTAAATGTCACTCTAGTTTTTGATACAATCTTTACATCTGACCAATGTGAAACATGCCCTCTGTGGCTCTTTTTTGAACCCATGCTGTGGTTTAAATGTCAAGAGGCTTAAATGTCACTCTAGTTTTTGATACAATCTTTACATCTGACCAATGTGAAACATGCCCTCTGTGGCTCTTTTTTGAACCCCTGCTGTAGTTTAAATACCAAGAGGCTTAAATGTCACTCTAGGTTTTGATACAATCTTTACATATGACCAATGTGAAACATGCCCTCTGTGGCTCTTTTTTGAACCCATGCTGTGGTTTAAATGTCAAGAGGCTTAAATGTCACTCTAGTTTTTGATACAATCTTTACATCTGACCAATGTGAAACCAGCCCTCTGTGGCTCTTTTTTGAACCCATGCTGTGGTTTAAATGTCAAGAGGCTTAAATGTCACTCTAGTTTTTGATACAATCTTTACATCTGACCAATGTGAAACATGCCCTCTGTGGCTCTTTTTTGAACCCATGCTGTGGTTTAAATGTCAAGAGGCTTAAATGTCAATCTAGTTTGTTATACAATCTTTACATCTGACCAATGTGAAACATGCCCTCTGTGGCTCTTTTTTGAACCCATGCTGTGGTTTAAATATCAAGAGGCTTAAATGTCACTCTAGGTTTTGATACAATCTTTACATCTGACCAATCTGAAACATGCCCTCTGTGGCTCTTTTTTGAACCCATTTTGTCGTTTAAATGTCAAGAGGCTTAAATGTCAATCTAGTTTGTTATACAATCTTTACATCTGACCAGTGTGAAACATGCCCTCTGTGGCTCTTTTTTGAATCCATGCTGTGGTTTAAATGTCAAGAGGCTTAAATGTCAATCTAGTTTTTGATGCAATCTTTACATCTGACCAATGTGAAACTTGCCCTCTGTGGCTCTTTTTTTAACCCATTCTGTTGTTTGAATGTCAAGAGGCTTAAATGTCACTCTAGGTTTTGATACAATCTTTACATCTGATCAATGTGAAACATGCCCTCTGTGGCTCTTTTTTGAACCCATGCTGTGGTTTAAATGTCAAGAGGCTTAAATGTCAATCTAGTTTTTGATACAATCTTTACATCTGACCAATGTGAAACTTGCCCTCTGTGGCTCTTTTTTTAACCCATTCTGTTGTTTAAATGTCAAGAGGCTTAAATGTCACTCTAGGTTTTGATACAATCTTTACATCTGACCAATGTGAAACATGCCTTCTGTGGCTCTTTTTTGAACCCATTCTGTGGTTTAAATGTCAAGAGGCTTAAATGTCAATCTAGTTTTTGATACAATCTTTACATCTGACCAATGTGAAACATGCCCTCTGTGACTCTTTTTTTAACCCATTCTGTCGTTTAAATGTCAAGAGGCTCAGATGTTGCTTTTATGCAGTGGCTGCTGACACTATACAAGTGGTTTTATGGAACCAATCGGAAGAGTGATAAACAAAATAGTAAAACTGGAAGAACTGGAGTTAGTAGAAGTATAGTATAGTTGTTAGAAGTATAATAAAGCTGTTTGCATAGTAGAAGTATATGTAGCTATATAAAGTCAGTTATAGTTAGTAGAAGTATAGTATAGCTGTTAGAAGTATAATAAAGCTGTTTGCATAGTAGAAGTATATATATAGTTATATATAGTCATTTGTATTTAGAAAAAGTGTAATATAGCTGTTAGAAGAATAATAAAATCGTTTTAGAAGAATGACAAGTTAGTTTTTTAGCTCATGAACAAAACGTGGTTCAATGGGTGACCGACGAAGATGTGAAAATGTGCCCAGAGTGTGCAAAATCTTTTGGAATCCTCAGAAGACGCCACCATTGCCGATTATGCGGAAGTATACAGTGCCATGAATGTAGCACTTTTATCCTGGTCAGTCATGCTAGTAAGTTTTTTTAACCGTTTTTAGGAAAAATTTTCTATATTTTGTCATGTTTCAGCTATAGTAACTAAACAAGGGAGAGAGAGTAAGTAGTAGCTGAACAGCTTGCAATAGTGGTTTTACTCTTTTGATCTTTTTCTGTACATAACTTCAAAATTGATATTTATAATAGAGAATTGTTTTGATATAACATTTTGGGTATACGTAATATTTGGGTATACACACTCTACAGTGTGTCCACAAAGTCTGGGTACGTACAAATTTTGATTTTTCAGATAAATTGGAAACATTAATTAACGATAAAATAAGATAATATAAAAGATGAAATACAAAAAGATAGATAAAAAGATAAGTTAAAAGAATAAAAGATAAGATCAGTTAAAAGAATAAGAGATAAGATCATATAAAATAAAAGATTAGTTTTTTACATAAATTTGGTTTTCAGATAAATTGGATGAAAATATCAGTTTTACTAGAGACTTTGTTGTTCAGTAATGAAACTCAGTTTTATATAAATGATGAAGTCAACAGAGAGAATTTTCTATACTCCTCCTAGAACAATCTGTAATGGATGAGTCCATCCAAACAATAGGACTGAAGTTGATGGTGTAGTGTGGGCTATTGTGCTTGGACTCTTTTTTTTAATGAATTTGTAACCAGTGCAGTCCTCGGTCTGACAAAAAATTTTCAGAGGGAAGGAACGCGCCTTCTTGACGGAGGCAGGGGGACGCTGGGATTTCCTGTGAACGTAGGGGTAACGGTGATACAGTACTAAGCACCTTGAGGACAGTAGGTATCCCTGCTCTTGAACTAGGAGAAGGAGTGGTTCGAGGGGAAGGTAAAACATAAATGTAAAGGTTTTACCTGTAAGGATGAAATCTTTTCAAAGGAAGAGTCAGAACACTACCAGCTGTCGGTCCAATTAGCTACATAACTTTTTGTACACTTATGTAACCGGTGAGACTTATCTGACCATGTTGAGAGACCAATTAATGCCTCAAATTTATCGCCTAGGCGAAGAACTTCCGAACTGGTTTCAGCAGGATTTTACTGCAAATGTTAGAGACTGATCGTACTTTTTTTCACTTTATCGAAAGATGAGGTCATGTGGAGTGGTTCCCTTGTTCACCAGACTTTACTCCCCTTTATTTTTTTTCCTGGGGCATATTAAAAGAGAAAGTTTACTCTGTGAAGATTGCTAATCTAAACCACTTGAAAGAACACATTATCAGTCAGTGTGTTGAAATTGACGGCAATATGCACCTATTCAATCAAATTCACCTGAATTTAGCAGGGCGCATCAGATTATGCATTGCAAATAATCGAAATCATGTTCAAAAAAAATTTCCAAACATTATAATTAATAAACTGTTTTATTCTATGAAAAGTAAAATTCATGGCCATCTGAAGACTTTGTTACCACCCTCTATCCCTGTGGCTATCCTGAGTTGAATGAATTCTTCCTTTTGACGGAATTGCTTTTTTAATGTCTGCGTGGACAGACGATAAATCACCCGGTTTGGCACCATGCAATTACTTCCAAAGACCATTTTGACTGCCGGCTGAAACTTCTCTGGCTCTCCTTTATTTAGCCTTTGGTCCATCTCCATTTTGACTGCCGACTGAAACTTCTCTGGCTATCCTTTATTTAGCCTTTTTCCATTTTGACTGCCGGCTGAAACTTCTCTGGCTATCCTTTATTTAGCCTTTGGTCCATCTCCATTTTGACTGCCGACTGAAAATTCTCTGGCTATCTTTTATTTAGCCTTTTTCCATTTTGACTGCCGGCTGAAACTTCTCTGGCTATCCTTTATTTAGCCTTTGGTCCATCTCCATTTTGACTGCCGACTGAAACTTCTCTGGCTATCTTTTATTTAGCCTTTGTTCCATCTCCATTTTGACTGCCGGCTGAAACTTCTCTGGCTTTCCTTTATTTAGCCTTTGGTCCATCTCCATTTTGACTGCCGACTGAAACTTCTCTGGCTATCCTTTATTTAGCCTTTTTCCATTTTGACTGCCGGCTGAAACTTCTCTGGCTATCCTTTATTTAGCCTTTGGTCCATCTCCATTTTGACTGCCGACTGAAACTTCTCTGGCTATCTTTTATTTAGCCTTTTTCCATTTTGACTGCCGGCTGAAACTTCTCTGGCTATCCTTTATTTGGCCTTTGTTCCATTTCCATTTTGACTGCCGGCTGAAACTTCTCTGGCTCTCCTTTATTTAGCCTTTGGTCCATCTCCATTTTGACTGCCGGCTGAAACTTCTCTGGGTCTCCTTTATTTAGCCTTTGGTCCATCTTCAGTTTGACTGCCAACTGAAACTTCTCTGGTTATCCTTTTTTTAGCCTTTTTCCATTTTGACTGCCGGCTGAAACTTCTCTGGCTATCCTTTATTTAGCCTTTGGTCCATCTCCTTTTAGAACTGCCGACTGAAACTTCTCTGGCTATCTTTTATTTAGCCTTTGTTCCATCTCCATTTTGACTGCTGGCTGAAACTTCTCTGGCTCTCCTTTATTTAGCCTTTGATCCATCTCCATTTTGACTGCCGACTGAAACTTCTCTGGCTATCCTTTATTTAGCCTTTTTCCATTTTGACTGCCGGCTGAAACTTCTCTGGCTATCCTTTATTTAGCCTTTGGTCCATCTCCATTTTGACTTTCGACTGAAACTTCTCTGGCTATCTTTTATTTAGCCTTTTTCCATTTTGACTGCCGGCTAAAACTTCTCTGGCTATCCTTTATTTAGCCTTTGTTCCATTTCCATTTTGACTGCCGGCTGAAACTTCTCTGGCTCTCCTTTATTTAGCCTTTGCTCCATCTCCATTTTGACTGCCGACTGAAACTTCTCTGGCTATCCTTTATTTAGCCTTTGGTCCATCTCCATTTTGACTGCCGGCTGAAACTTCTCTGGTTCTCCTTTATTTAGCCTTTGGTCCATCTCCATTTTGACTGCCGACTGAAACTTCTCTGGCTATCTTTTATTTAGCCTTGGTTCCATCTCCATTTTGACTGCCGGCTGAAACTTCTCTGGCTCTCCTTTATTTAGCCCTTGGTCCATCTCCATTTTGACTGCCGAGTGAAACTTCTCTGGCTATCTTTTATTTAGCCTTTTTCCATTTTGACTGCCGACTGAAACTTCTCTGGCTATCTTTTATTTAGCCTTTTTCCATTTTGACTGCCGGCTGAAACTTCTCTGGCTATCCTTTATTTAGCCTTTGTTCCATTTCCATTTTGACTGCCGGCTGAAACTTCTCTGGCTCTCCTTTATTTAGCCTTTGGTCCATCTCCATTTTGACTGCCGGCTGAAACTTCTCTGGCTCTCCTTTATTTAGCCTTTGGTCCATCTCCATTTTGACTGCCGACTGAAACTTCTCTGGCTATCCTTTATTTAGCCTTTGTTCCATCTCCATTTTGACTGCCGGCTGAAACTTCTCTGGCTCTCCTTTATTTAGCCTTTGGTCCATCTCCATTTTGACTGCCGACTGAAACTTCTCTGGCTATCCTTTATTTAGCCTTTGTTCCATCTCCATTTTGACTGCCGGCTGAAACTTCTCTGTCTCTCCTTTATATACCCTTTGGTCCAACTCCATTTTGACTGCCGACTGAAACTTCTCTGGCTATCCTTTATTTAGCCTTTGTTCCATCTCCATTTTGACTGCCAGCTGAAGCTTCTCTGGCTCTCCTTTATTTAGCCTTTGGTCCATCTCCATTTTGACTGCCGGCTGAAACTTCTCTGGCTCTCCTTTATTTAGCCGTTGGTCCATCTCCATTTTGACTGCCGACTGAAACTTCTCTGGCTATCCTTTATTTAGCCTTTGTTCCATCTCCATTTTGACTGCCGGCTGGAACTTCTCTGGCTCTCCTTTATTTAGCCTTTGGTCCATCTCCATTTTGACTGTCGACTGAAAGTTCTCTGGCTATCCTTTATTTAGCCTTTGTTCCATCTCCATTTTGACTGCCGACTGAAACTTCTCTGGCTATCTTTTATTTAGCCTTTTTCCATTTTGACTGCCGACTGAAACTTCTCTGGCTATCCTTTATTTAGCCTTTGTTCCATCTCCATTTTGACTGCCGGCTGAAACTTCTCTGGCTCTCCTTTATTTAGCCTTTGGTCTATCTCCATTTTGACTGCTGACTGAAAGTTCTCTGGCTATCCCTTATTTAGTCTTTGTTCCATCTTCATTTTGACTGCCGGCTGAAACTTTTCTGGCTATCCTTTATTTAGCCTTTGTTCCATCTCCATTTTGACTGCCGAATGAAACTTCTCTGGCTATCTTTTATTTAGCGTTTGTTCCATCTCCAATTGACTGCCGACTGAAATTTCTCTGGCTATGAGTTGAATGAATTCTTCCTATTGACGGAATTGCTTTCTTAATGTCTGCGTGGACAGACGATAAATCACCCGGTTTGGCACCATGCAATTACTTCCAAAGACCATTTTGACTGCCGGCTGAAACTTCTCTGGCTCTCCTTTATTTAGCCTTTGGTCCATCTCCATTTTGACTGCCGACTGAAACTTCTCTGGCTATCCTTTATTTAGCCTTTGTTCCATCTCCATTTTGACTGCCGGCTGAAACTTCTCTGGCTCTCCTTTATTTAGCCTTTGGTCCATCTCCATTTTGACTGCCGACTGAAACTTCTCTGGCTATCCTTTATTTAGCCTTTGTTCCATCTCCATTTTGACTGCCGGCTGAAACTTCTCTGGCTCTCCTTTATATAGCCTTTGGTCCAACTCCATTTTGACTGCCGACTGAAACTTCTCTGGCTATCCTTTATTTAGCCTTTGTTCCATCTCCATTTTGACTGCCTGCTGAAGCTTCTCTGGCTCTCCTTTATTTAGCCTTTGGTCCATCTCCATTTTGACTGCCGGCTGAAACTTCTCTGGCTATCCTTTATTTAGCCTTTTTCCATTTTGACTGCCGGCTGAAACTTCTCTGGCTATCCTTTATTTACCCTTTGGTCCATCTCCATTTTGACTGCCGACTGAAACTTCTCTGGCTATCTTTTATTTAGCCTTTTTCCATTTTGACTGCCGGCTGAAACTTCTCTGGCTCTCCTTTATTTAGCCTTTGGTCCATCTCCATTTTGACTGCCGACTGAAACTTCTCTGGCTATCCTTTATTTAGCCTTTTTCCATTTTGACTGCCGGCTGAAACTTCTCTGGCTATCCTTTATTTACCCTTTGGTCCATCTCCATTTTGACTGCCGACTGAAACTTCTCTGGCTATCTTTTATTTAGCCTTTTTCCATTTTGACTGCCGGCTGAAACTTCTCTGGCTATCCTTTATTTAGCCTTTGGTCCATCTTCATTTTGACTGCCGACTGAAACTTCTCTGGCTATCTTTTATTTAGCCTTTGTTCCATCTCCATTTTGACTGCCGGCTGAAACTTCTCTGGCTCTCCTTTATTTAGCCTTTGGTCCATCTCCAT
This sequence comes from Artemia franciscana, assembly GCF_032884065.1. Taxonomy (NCBI): domain Eukaryota; kingdom Metazoa; phylum Arthropoda; class Branchiopoda; order Anostraca; family Artemiidae; genus Artemia; species Artemia franciscana. The sequence goes on from NC_088881.1 coordinate 32,559,503, forward strand.
TTTGACTGCCGACTGAAACTTCTTTGGCTATCCTTTATTTAGCCTTTTTCCATTTTGACTGCCAGCCGAAACTTCTCTGGCTATCCTTTATTTAGCCTTTGGTCCATCTCCATTTTGACTGCCGACTGAAACTTTTCTGGCTAACTTTTATTTAGCCTTTATCCATTTTGACTGCCGGCTGAAACTTCTCTGGCTATCCTTTATTTAGCCTTTGTTCCATTTCCATTTTGACTGCCGGCTGAAACTTCTCTGGCTCTCCTTTATTTAGCCTTTGGTCCATCTCCATTTTGACTGCCGGCTGAAACTTCTCTGGGTCTCCTTTATTTAGCCTTTGGTCCATCTTCAGTTTGACTGCCAACTGAAACTTCTCTGGTTATCCTTTATTTAGCCTTTTTCCATTTTGACTGGGCTGAAACTTCTCTGGCTATCCTTTATTTAGCCTTTGGTCCATCTCCATTTTGACTGCCGACTGAAACTTCTCTGCCTATCCTTTATTTAGCCTTTGGTCCATCTCCATTTTGACTGCCGACTGAAACTTCTCTGGCTATCCTTTATTTAGCCTATTTCCATTTTGACTGCCGGCTGAAACTTCTCTGGCTATCCTTTATTTAGCCTTTGGTCCATCTCCATTTTGAACTGCCGACTGAAACTTCTCTGGCTATCTTTTATTTAGCCTTTGTTCCATCTCCATTTTGACTGCTGGCTGAAACTTCTCTGGCTCTCCTTTATTTAGCCTTTGATCCATCTCCGTTTTGACTGCCGACTGAAACTTCTCTGGCTATCCTTTATTTAGCCTTTTTCCATTTTGACTGCCGGATGAAACTTCTCTGGCTATCCTTTATTTAGCCTTTGGTCCATCTCCATTTTGACTGCCGACTGAAACTTCTCTGGCTATCTTTTATTTAGCCTTTTTCCATTTTGACTGCCGGCTGAAACTTCTCTGGCTCTCCTTTATTTAGCCTTTGGTCCATCTCCATTTTGATTGCCGACTGAAACTTCTCTGGCTATCCTTTATTTAGCCTTTTTCCATTTTGACTGCCGGCTGAAACTTCTCTGGCTATCCTTTATTTAGCCTTTGGTCCATCTCCATTTTGACTGCCGACTGAAACTTATCTGGCTATCTTTTATTTAGCCTTTTTCCATTTTGACTGCCGGCTGAAACTTCTCTGGCTATCCTTTATTTAGCCTTTGTTCCATTTCCATTTTGACTGCCGGCTGAAACTTCTCTGGCTCTCCTTTATTTAGCCTTTGGTCCATCTCCATTTTGACTGCCGGCTGAAACTTCTCTGGCTCTCCTTTATTTAGCCTTTGGTCCATCTCCATTTTGACTGCCGACTGAAATTTCTCTGGCTATCCTTTATTTAGCCTTTTTCCATTTTGACTGCCGGCTGAAACTTCTCTGGCTATCCTTTATTTAGCCTTTGGTCCATCTCCATTTTGACTGCCGACTGAAACTTCTCTGGCTATCCTTTATTTAGCCTTTGTTCCATCTCCATTTTGACTGCCGGCTGAAACTTCTCTGTCTCTCCTTTATATACCCTTTGGTCCAACTCCATTTTGACTGCCGACTGAAACTTCTCTGGCTATCCTTTATTTAGCCTTTGTTCCATCTCCATTTTGACTGCCAGCTGAAGCTTCTCTGGCTCTCCTTTATTTAGCCTTTGGTCCATCTCCATTTTGACTGCCGGCTGAAACTTCTCTGGCTCTCCTTTATTTAGCCGTTGGTCCATCTCCATTTTGACTGCCGACTGAAACTTCTCTGGCTATCCTTTATTTAGCCTTTATTCCATCTCCATTTTGACTGCCGGCTGGAACTTCTCTGGCTCTCCTTTATTTAGCCTTTGGTCCATCTCCATTTTGACTGTCGACTGAAAGTTCTCTGGCTATCCTTTATTTAGCCTTTGTTCCATCTCCATTTTGACTGCCGACTGAAACTTCTCTGGCTATCTTTTATTTAGCCTTTTTCCATTTTGACTGCCGACTGCAACTTCTCTGGCTATCCTTTATTTAGCCTTTGTTCCATCTCCATTTTGACTGCCGGCTGAAACTTCTCTGGCTCTCCTTTATTTAGCCTTTGGTCTATCTCCATTTTGACTGCTGACTGAAAGTTCTCTGGCTATCCCTTATTTAGTCTTTGTTCCATCTTCATTTTGACTGCCGGCTGAAACTTCTCTGGCTATCCTTTATTTAGCCTTTGTTCCATCTCCATTTTGACTGCCGAATGAAACTTCTCTGGCTATCTTTTATTTAGCGTTTGTTCCATCTCCAATTGACTGCCGACTGAAATTTCTCTGGCTATGAGTTGAATGAATTCTTCCTATTGACGGAATTGCTTTCTTAATGTCTGCGTGGACAGACGATAAATCACCCGGTTTGGCAACATGCAATTACTTCCAAAGACCATTTTGACTGCCGGCTGAAACTTCTCTGGCTCTCCTTTATTTAGCCTTTGGTCCATCTCCATTTTGACTGCCGACTGAAACTTCTCTGGCTATCCTTTATTTAGCCTTTGTTCCATCTCCATTTTGACTGCCGGCTGAAACTTCTCTGGCTCTCCTTTATTTAGCCTTTGGTCCATCTCCATTTTGACTGCCGACTGAAACTTCTCTGGCTATCCTTTATTTAGCCTTTGTTCCATCTCCATTTTGACTGCCGGCTGAAACTTCTCTGGCTCTCCTTTATATAGCCTTTGGTCCAACTCCATTTGGACTGCCGACTGAAACTTCTCTGGCTATCCTTTATTTAGCCTTTGTTCCATCTCCATTTTGACTGCCTGCTGAAGCTTCTCTGGCTCTCCTTTATTTAGCCTTTGGTCCATCTCCATTTTGACTGCCGGCTGAAACTTCTCTGGCTCTCCTTTATTTAGCCGTTGGTCCATCTCCATTTTGACTGCCGACTGAAACTTCTCTGGCTATCTTTTATTTAGCCTTTGTTCCATCTCCATTTTGACTGCCGGCTGGAACTTCTCTGGCTCTCCTTTATTTAGCCTTTGGTCCATCTCCATTTTGACTGTCGACTGAAAGTTCTCTGGCTATCCTTTATTTAGCCTTTGTTCCATCTCCATTTTGACTGCCGACTGAAACTTCTCTGGCTATCTTTTATTTAGCCTTTTTCCATTTTGACTGCCGACTGAAACTTCTCTGGCTATCCTTTATTTAGCCTTTGTTCCATCTCCATTTTGACTGCCGGCTGAAACTTCTCTGGCTCTCCTTTATTTAGCCTTTGGTCTATCTCCATTTTGACTGCTGACTGAAATTTCTCTGGCTATCCCTTATTTAGTCTTTGTTCCATCTTCATTTTGACTGCCGGCTGAAACTTCTCTGGCTATCCTTTATTTAGCCTTTGTTCCATCTCCATTTTGACTGCCGAATGAAACTTCTCTGGCTATCTTTTATTTAGCGTTTGTTCCATCTCCAATTGACTGCCGACTGAAATTTCTCTGGCTATGAGTTGAATGAATTCTTCCTTTTGACGGAATTGCTTTCTTAATGTCTGCGTGGACAGACGATAAATCACCCGGTTTGGCACCATGCAATTACTTCCAAAGACCATTTTGACTGCCGGCTGAAACTTCTCTGGCTCTCCTTTATTTAGCCTTTGGTCCATCTCCATTTTGACTGCCGACTGAAACTTCTCTGGCTATCCTTTATTTAGCCTTTTTCCATTTTGACTGCCGGCTGAAACTTCTCTGGCTATCCTTTATTTACCCTTTGGTCCATCTCCATTTTGACTGCCGACTGAAACTTCTCTGGCTATCTTTTATTTAGCCTTTTTCCATTTTGACTGCCGGCTGAAACTTCTCTGGCTATCCTTTATTTAGCCTTTGGTCCATCTTCATTTTGACTGCCGACTGAAACTTCTCTGGCTATCTTTTATTTAGCCTTTGTTCCATCTCCATTTTGACTGCCGGCTGAAACTTCTCTGGCTCTCCTTTATTTAGCCTTTGGTCCATCTCCATTTTGACTGCCGACTGAAACTTCTTTGGCTATCCTTTATTTAGCCTTTTTCCATTTTGACTGCCAGCCGAAACTTCTCTGGCTATCCTTTATTTAGCCTTTGGTCCATCTCCATTTTGACTGCCGACTGAAACTTTTCTGGCTAACTTTTATTTAGCCTTTATCCATTTTGACTGCCGGCTGAAACTTCTCTGGCTATCCTTTATTTAGCCTTTGTTCCATTTCCATTTTGACTGCCGGCTGAAACTTCTCTGGCTCTCCTTTATTTAGCCTTTGGTCCATCTCCATTTTGACTGCCGGCTGAAACTTCTCTGGGTCTCCTTTATTTAGCCTTTGGTCCATCTTCAGTTTGACTGCCAACTGAAACTTCTCTGGTTATCCTTTATTTAGCCTTTTTCCATTTTGACTGGGCTGAAACTTCTCTGGCTATCCTTTATTTAGCCTTTGGTCCATCTCCATTTTGACTGCCGACTGAAACTTCTCTGCCTATCCTTTATTTAGCCTTTGGTCCATCTCCATTTTGACTGCCGACTGAAACTTCTCTGGCTATCCTTTATTTAGCCTATTTCCATTTTGACTGCCGGCTGAAACTTCTCTGGCTATCCTTTATTTAGCCTTTGGTCCATCTCCATTTTGAACTGCCGACTGAAACTTCTCTGGCTATCTTTTATTTAGCCTTTGTTCCATCTCCATTTTGACTGCTGGCTGAAACTTCTCTGGCTCTCCTTTATTTAGCCTTTGATCCATCTCCGTTTTGACTGCCGACTGAAACTTCTCTGGCTATCCTTTATTTAGCCTTTTTCCATTTTGACTGCCGGATGAAACTTCTCTGGCTATCCTTTATTTAGCCTTTGGTACATCTCCATTTTGACTGCCGACTGAAACTTCTCTGGCTATCTTTTATTTAGCCTTTTTCCATTTTGACTGCCGGCTGAAACTTCTCTGGCTATCCTTTATTTAGCCTTTGTTCCATTTCCATTTTGACTGCCGGCTGAAACTTCTCTGGCTCTCCTTTATTTAGCCTTTGCTCCATCTCCATTTTGACTGCCGACTGAAACTTCTCTGGCTATCCGTTATTTAGCCTTTGGTCCATCTCCATTTTGACTGCCGGCTGAAACTTCTCTGGTTCTCCTTTATTTAGCCTTTGGTCCATCTCCATTTTGACTGCCGACTGAAACTTCTCTGGCTATCTTTTATTTAGCCTTTGTTCCATCTCCATTTTGACTGCCGGCTGAAACTTCTCTGGCTCTCCTTTATTTAGCCTTTGGTCCATCTCCATTTTGACTGCCGACTGAAACTTCTCTGGCTATCCTTTATTTAGCCTTTGTTCCATCTCCATTTTGACTGCCGAATGAAACTTCTCTGGCTATCTTTTATTTAGCGTTTGTTCCATCTCCAATTGACTGCCGACTGAAATTTCTCTGGCTATGAGTTGAATGAATTCTTCCTTTTGACGGAATTGCTTTCTTAATGTCTGCGTGGACAGACGATAAATCACCCGGTTTGGCACCATGCAATTACTTCCAAAGACCATTTTGACTGCCGGCTGAAACTTCTCTGGCTCTCCTTTATTTAGCCTTTGGTCCATCTCCATTTTGACTGCCGACTGAAACTTCTCTGGCTATCCTTTATTTAGCCTTTTTCCATTTTGACTGCCGGCTGAAACTTCTCTGGCTATCCTTTATTTACCCTTTGGTCCATCTCCATTTTGACTGCCGACTGAAACTTCTCTGGCTATCTTTTATTTAGCCTTTTTCCATTTTGACTGCCGGCTGAAACTTCTCTGGCTATCCTTTATTTAGCCTTTGGTCCATCTTCATTTTGACTGCCGACTGAAACTTCTCTGGCTATCTTTTATTTAGCCTTTGTTCCATCTCCATTTTGACTGCCGGCTGAAACTTCTCTGGCTCTCCTTTATTTAGCCTTTGGTCCATCTCCATTTTGACTGCCGACTGAAACTTCTTTGGCTATCCTTTATTTAGCCTTTTTCCATTTTGACTGCCAGCCGAAACTTCTCTGGCTATCCTTTATTTAGCCTTTGGTCCATCTCCATTTTGACTGCCGACTGAAACTTTTCTGGCTAACTTTTATTTAGCCTTTATCCATTTTGACTGCCGGCTGAAACTTCTCTGGCTATCCTTTATTTAGCCTTTGTTCCATTTCCATTTTGACTGCCGGCTGAAACTTCTCTGGCTCTCCTTTATTTAGCCTTTGGTCCATCTCCATTTTGACTGCCGGCTGAAACTTCTCTGGGTCTCCTTTATTTAGCCTTTGGTCCATCTTCAGTTTGACTGCCAACTGAAACTTCTCTGGTTATCCTTTATTTAGCCTTTTTCCATTTTGACTGGGCTGAAACTTCTCTGGCTATCCTTTATTTAGCCTTTGGTCCATCTCCATTTTGACTGCCGACTGAAACTTCTCTGCCTATCCTTTATTTAGCCTTTGGTCCATCTCCATTTTGACTGCCGACTGAAACTTCTCTGGCTATCCTTTATTTAGCCTATTTCCATTTTGACTGCCGGCTGAAACTTCTCTGGCTATCCTTTATTTAGCCTTTGGTCCATCTCCATTTTGAACTGCCGACTGAAACTTCTCTGGCTATCTTTTATTTAGCCTTTGTTCCATCTCCATTTTGACTGCTGGCTGAAACTTCTCTGGCTCTCCTTTATTTAGCCTTTGATCCATCTCCGTTTTGACTGCCGACTGAAACTTCTCTGGCTATCCTTTATTTAGCCTTTTTCCATTTTGACTGCCGGATGAAACTTCTCTGGCTATCCTTTATTTAGCCTTTGGTACATCTCCATTTTGACTGCCGACTGAAACTTCTCTGGCTATCTTTTATTTAGCCTTTTTCCATTTTGACTGCCGGCTGAAACTTCTCTGGCTATCCTTTATTTAGCCTTTGTTCCATTTCCATTTTGACTGCCGGCTGAAACTTCTCTGGCTCTCCTTTATTTAGCCTTTGCTCCATCTCCATTTTGACTGCCGACTGAAACTTCTCTGGCTATCCGTTATTTAGCCTTTGGTCCATCTCCATTTTGACTGCCGGCTGAAACTTCTCTGGTTCTCCTTTATTTAGCCTTTGGTCCATCTCCATTTTGACTGCCGACTGAAACTTCTCTGGCTATCTTTTATTTAGCCTTTGTTCCATCTCCATTTTGACTGCCGGCTGAAACTTCTCTGGCTCTCCTTTATTTAGCCTTTGGTCCATCTCCATTTTGACTGCCGACTGAAACTTCTCTGGCTATCCTTTATTTAGCCTTTTTCCATTTTGACTGCCGGCTGAAACTTCTCTGGCTATCCTTTATTTAGCCTTTGGTCCATCTCCATTTTGACTGCCGACTGAAACTTATCTGGCTATCTTTTATTTAGCCTTTTTCCATTTTGACTGCCGGCTGAAACTTCTCTGGCTATCCTTTATTTAGCCTTTGTTCCATTTCCATTTTGACTGCCGGCTGAAACTTCTCTGGCTCTCGTTTATTTAGCCTTTGGTCCATCTCCATTTTGACTGCCGGCTGAAACTTCTCTGGCTCTCCTTTATGTAGCCTTTGGTCCATCTCCATTTTGACTGCCGACTGAAACTTCTCTGGCTATCCTTTATTTAGCCTTTGTTCCATCTCCATTTGACTGCCGGCTGAAACTTCTCTTGCTCTCCTTTATTTAGCCTTTGGTCCATCTCCATTTTGACTGCCGACTGAAACTCCTCTGGCTATCCTTTATTTAGCCTTTGTTCCATCTCCATTTTGACTGCCGGCTGAAACTTCTCTGGCTCTCCTTTATATAGCCTTTGGTCCAACTCCATTTTGACTGCCGACTGAAACTTCTCTGGCTATCCTTTATTTAGCCTTTGTTCCATCTCCATTTTGACTGCCGGCTGAAACTTCTCTGGCTCTCCTTTATTTAGCCTTTGGTCCATCTCCATTTTGACTGCCGGCTGAAACTTCTCTGGCTCTCCTTTATTTAGCCTTTTGTCCATCTCCATTTTGACTGCCGACTGAAACTTCTCTGGCTATCTTTTATTTAGCCTTTTTCCATTTTGACTGCCGACTGAAACTTCTCTGGCTATCCTTTATTTAGCCTTTGTTCCATCTCCATTTTGACTGCCGGCTGAAACTTCTCTGGCTCTCCTTTATTTAGCCTTTGGTCTATCTCCATTTTGACTGCCGACTGAAAGTTCTCTGGCTATCCCTTATTTAGTCTTTGTTCCATCTCCATTTTGACTGCCGGCTGAAACTTCTCTGGCTATCCTTTATTTAGTCTTTGTTCCATCTCCATTTTGACTGCCGACTGAAACTTCTCTGGCTATCTTTTATTTAGCCTTTGTTCTATCTCCAATTGACTGCCGACTGAAATTTCTCTGGCTATCCTTTATTTAGCCTTTGTTCCATCTCCAGTTTTACTGGCGACTGAAATTTTTCTGGCTATCTTTTATTTAGCCTTCGTTCCATTTCCATTTTGACTGCCGGCTGAAACTTCTCTGGCTATCTTTTATTTAGCCTTTGTTCCATCTCCAATTGACTGCCGACTGAAACTTCTCTGGCTATCCTTTATTTAGTCTTTGTTCCATCTCCATTTTGACAGCCGGCTGAAACTTCTCTGGCTATCCTTTATTTAGCCTTTGTTCCATTTCCGTTTAAACTGCCGGCTGAAACTTCTCTGGCTATCCTTTATTTAGCCTTTGTTCTATCCTCCATTTTGACTGCAGGCTGAAACTTCTCTGGCTATACTTTGTTTAGACTTTGTTCCATTTCCATTAAAACTGCCGGCTGAAACTTCTCTGGCTATCCTTTATTTAGCCTTTGTTCTATCCTCCATTTTGACTGCCGGCTGAAACTTCTCTGGCTATCCTTTATTTAGCCTTTGTTCCATTTCCATTTATAACTGCCGGCTGAAACTACTCTGGATATCCTTTTTTTAGCCTTTGTTCTATCCTCCATTTTGACTGCAGGCTGAAACTTCTCTGTCTATCCTTTGTTTAGTCTTTGTTCCATCTCCAACCATAGTTCTTGAGTCTTTCCAATGGTTTCAAGTCGTCGTAGAACGTTTGCCAAATATTCTTCTTCTGCCTTCATGGTCTTGTTTTCAGGAGGGTGCTAACTTCATGCCATGCCTTCGGGTGGATGTGACCAATGAGCTTAACTTGACGTCTTTTGAATTTAATTTTTTTTTATGATTCGTTATTAATACAATAATTTGTAAAATAAAGTTTGGTATAAAATAAAATATAAAAAACACAATCAAGTATACAATGAAACAAAAAAAAAGAGAAAGACAAAAATTGACAGATACAACTAAATTAAAATTTATAACACAAGCACACAGGTACATTAATTGCCCAAATAATCACACAAGCAAAACATATATAACAAGCACAATAATTACAATACAAAAAAAAAACGCAATGCTTTTACTTTTTTTATAAGGCAACACCATAGGTGTCAATTGATTCCCTTAATATAAACTTCAATGCATTTGACGACGGTGGCATTAGGGTCCATAATACCGTGTCTCCTATTGAACCAGGAATTACTTACCCTAGATGGGAGGTCGAGGAGATACTTAGCATACCGGTAGTAAATTCGCCTGAATTGTTTTGTTTCTTTAGACGATGTGCAATAGTTCATCTGATTGGCTAGAACCTAGCCAATCAGTAGACAACTTTACTTTACTTTAGACAACTTTACTTTTGGGAATCCCGTCTGCCAGTGTGGGGAGTATAACATAGACAGTGGGGTCTTGTGTTTTCAATATTCTTGCCTTTTCTACATTAATGTTGTTATATATCAAATATTCTTTTTGTATGTACATTAGTACTTTTTAGTCTTATTGTTTATTATAGTGATTTAGTTTTCATTTAATTTTTTAAGGAAATTGGAACATAGTAATTTTTTAGTTTTTGGGATAGGAAAAATAGATGAAGATGAAGAGATTAATAAATGGTTTTCCGTTGTTCTTTATTTTCCAGTCTTTTCCATCCATTTCCTACTGGACGTGGATGCTTGATTTCGTCGTTCTAGCATGTCTGTGCTACTTATTGGCCTTCGAACAGTGAAAGTCTGTTTTTACCCCTGCAGATACTTGGTTTTATCTCATAAAGTATAGAAGATAGAACATTTCTGACTGTACCATTGTATTTGCCGTTTTGAGATTAGGGATAATCATCCTTACCTCAAAAGCGAGTTTCGTGTTCAAAATAGGGGTTTGGTAGAGGGAACCCGGATCGCTGCATAAACTCCATCTCGGTCTTGGTGGAGATCCCGCGCTTGGTTCATTCCACCCTTTTCAGATCTGTAATTACGCCTCAAGCCTTTGGTATACTGTTGGGTATATCTTTATCATATGGTTGAGTTTTAATAAGTGAAGTAATTATCTGTAACATATCGCCTATAATAAAACCAAAAACGTATGTAAATTGTTCCAGGCTTTAGTTTTTCTTGCAGACTGGTTCTTTGGGAAATTTTTCGGGGAACTTCTCCCTACCCCTTCCCTGTGTTCTGGTATGCTTATAGACATCCCAGCACAAATTTAAACATTTCAAGCAAAACTTTTCTGCCTTTTAAGGCTCGGAGTGGGGGGAACCGACTATTCTCCTTCTTTACAACATTAAAAAAAAAGATAATAAGTGTCAACACGTTTTAATTTTCTAGTAGAAATCTCATGTCATTCATCTCTCATATTCTCCCATCCCCCTGCTCTTTTGTATGTAAAATTTTTTTTCAGATGCGAGTGATTTGTTTGTCTAGTTGTTTATGCCACTTTTTTTGCGTACAGTTTTATTTTCTTTATTTCTTTTTATATATTTTTGAAGACCAACACTGCCTTTCTATGATGTAGGCCTATAAATAAAAGTTTAATAGGAAAAATAATTTTATTTGATAGTGAAACACAACAGTAATAATCGACATTTGTGTAAAACAAAAAAATTAATTACATACTGTTTAACTCTCTGATTTTCTCCAAAGCAGATACAGATGTATCTTTGACTTCCTAGTTTCTAGGCCTTTTACTTGATTTAGACTTTCACAAACAAATCAAGTCAGTGGCCCGGAAAGTAGGAAGTCAAATATATTTTAGTGCCATATTTTTTTAGCCTACCGTATGCTGATTTCTATCCACGTTTCTTTTTTAATTTGGTAACTTTTAATATCAGAGACTGCATAGCTGCACATGAAGGTCTTTTTCCAGACTATACAATTAGAAAACTCTGAGAATCTTGGGAAGGCAAACAATCCGTAAGAGCGTGCTTGAAATTAAGAACTTCTGACAAAGTATATGATTTTCTTGACCCAGAAAATGAAATCTGAAAGTTTCGAGCTATTTGGAAACCCGCGATCAAACATACCCACTTTTCTGTTATAGAATCTTGTGTGTAGAACATGGACAACCTGTATAATTTATGATTCTTGTCCGGGGGTTGTTGATCATATTTGGTTATAAGCTTAATGACCTGGCAAAGTCGAAATATATATATATATATATATATATATATATATATATATATATATATATATATATATATATATATATATATATATATATATATATATATATATATATATATATATATATATATATATATATATATATATATATATATATATATATATATATATATATATATATATATATATATATAGTGAAAGTATTTCATTGAAAATACTTCAGAAGAACTATTTGAAATCGAATACTGGAAGTTAAATGTGAAGTATTATATATAATTATCTATGTTTTATTTTGCATAATTTTATGGATTTTATGGTCCTTGCCACCAGGGGCTAATATCAGAGACTGCATAACTGCATATGAAGGTCTTATTCAAAAGTTTAATTCCTTATTTTTCCCAAGTTTTCAAGATGTATATGGTTGTTCAACTTTCAACTTAACCAATGCAAAAATTCAGATTTCAGGTCTCTCTTAAAACATTACACAAAATTAGAACGCTATTTTCAATTTTTTATGGCACTTGGTATTAACCAAGTGACATATAGCAATCGCAAATTCTGTCGGTCTGTCGGTCCCGGTTTTACTACGTTAGGCACTTCCAGGTAAGCTAGGACGATGAAATTTGGCAGGCGTATCATGGACCGGACCAGATTAAATTAGAAATAGTCGTTTTCCCAATTTGACTATCTGGGGGGGGGGGGAGTGGGGGGCCCGTTAATTCGGAAAAAATGGAAAAATTGAAGTATTTTTAACTTACGAACGGTTAATCAGATCTTAATGAAATTTGATGTTTGGAATGGTATCGTGTCTCAGAGCTGTTATTTTAAATCCAGACCAGATCTGGTGACATTGGGGGGGGGGAGGGGAAACCTAAAACTTGGAAAACACTTAGAATGGAGGGATCGGGATGAAACTTGGTGGGAAAAATAAGCACAAGTCCTAGATACATGATTGACATAACCGAAACGGATCCTCTCTCTTTGGGGTAGTTGGGGGGGGGGGGGTTCATTCTGAAAAATTAGAAAAAATGAGGTATTTTTAACTTACGAACGGGTGATCGGATCTCAATGAAATTTGATATTTAGAAGGATATCGTGTCTCAGAGCTCTTATTTTAAATCCTGACCGGATCTGGTGACATTGGGGGGGGGGGTTGGGAGGGGGAAAACTAAATCTTGGAAAACATTTAGAGTGGAGGGATCAGGATGAAACTTAGTGGAAAAAATAAGCAGAAGTCTTAGATACGCGATTTACATAATTGGAACGAATCCGCTCTATTGGGGGGGGGGGAGTTAATTCTGAAAAATTAGAAAAAATGAAGTATTTTTAACTTACGAAGGAGTGATCGGATCTTCATGAAACTTCATATTTAGAAGGACCTAGTGACTCAGATCTCATTTTAATCTCAACCGGATCCAGCGTAATTGGGGGGGGGGCAGTTGAGGGGAACCGGAAATCTTAGAAAATACTTAAAGCGGTGAGATCAGGATGAAACTGAATGGGAAGAATAAGAACCTGTCTAAGACACGTGATTGACATAATCGGACCGGATCTGCTCTCTTTGGTGGAATTTGGGGGGGGGGGGGTAATTTTGAAAATTGAGGTATTTTTAACTTACGAAAGGGTGACCAGATCTAAATGAAATTTGATATTTAGAAGGGTCTTGGGCTTTAAAGCTCTAATTTTTAATTCCGACGAGATCCTGTGACATTGGGGGAGTTGGAGGGGGAAACTGGAATTCTTGGAAAACGTGAAAATTGGGGTATTTTCATTTTACGAATAGGTGATCGGATCTTAATGAAATTTGATATTTAGAAAGAATTCATGTCTCAGAGCTCTTATTTCAAATCCCGACCAGATCTTGTGACATCGGGGGGAGTTGGAGGGGGAAATATTGGAAAACACTTGGAGTGGAGGAATCGGGATGAAGCTTTGTGGATAGAATAAGCAAATGTTCTTGATACGTGATTGACGGAACCGTACTGGATTCGCTCTCTTTGGGGGAGATGGGGGAGGGGTTCAGTGATTTGGCGAGTTTGATGCTTTTGGACGTGCTAGGACGATGAACATTGGTGTGCGTTTGAGGGAGCTGCACAAATTGACTTGATAAAGTCGTTTTCCAAGATTCGACCATCTGGGGGGCTAAAGGGAGAGGAAAAATTAGAAAAAATTAGGTATTTATAACATACGAGTGGTTGATCGGATCTTAATGAATTTTGATATTTAGAAGGACATCGTGACTCAGAGCTCTTATTTTAAATCCTGACCGGCATTAAGCCTCTTATTTTCCTTTTAAGTCAGTCTATTGATTCATAGAATTTTGCTAGATCTCATACCATATGATCTCTTGGCTCTTAGCTCTTCTTGCCTCGTCACAAGTGCCATATGAGCTCTTGGCTTTTGTTTTCTTAAAAATTTACTATTTTTGTCTATTTTTAAGATTTATGTTCCCCATAAAATGCGCTTTTTGCGGCAAGCTACAGATCTCACTTCAATCGAAAAGAAAAGATACTTATGTGGGCCATTAGTCTCATATGTATTTTTCACCGAACCAGAATTATGATATTGCTTAGGATTTCCTTAGAAAAGCTGCTTAAAAAATAAAAAAGTATTTTTTGACGATTTTCAACCAATTTTCAGCATGTTTTTCAAAAGAAAATTAGAGAAAATCTCACACATTTGATTCAGCTGATGGATATAGCTGAATTTCAGCTATCAAATGATAGCGAAATCGTTTTATGTTGGGACATTTAAAACGTTAAACTGCGAAAAAACAACGAACCTAAAAATTGCACAGGATGTTTAAACCGTAATTTAACGTGTTTATTCATTATATTGTTCATTTTTTCATTTCATTAATATTGTGTTTAATGTTTATTCTATGAAAAAGAAAGATAATAATAAATTATGAAGTAAATATTTTAACCGAGTCTTTAATTTTTAAGGGAAGCTCATTTACCGGTCACAGGAGAGTCCAGAGATGAATCGAAGAGTGAGTGAATTTAGTGTAAAAAATAGTATAAAATTTAAACTGCCTTCTTCAAGCGCCAGTATGGCCTCGATTACTTCGTTCGCAGATGTCGAAACTGGAGAACCACATATAAGGTCATGTAAATATTGCATAGAGGTAATGTATAGTTTTTTTTCGTGATGTTTTGGGGTCGAAAACAGGAATAAAATAAATATCTGAGAATATAAATTTCTAAACTGGTATTTTACCAGTATTTTCTCTCTCCCTCTTTCTCTCTTTCTCTCTCTCATTCATTCTTTCTCTCTCTCTCTCTCTGTCTTATTTCTATTTTTTGAAATTTATTTTTAATTGTTGCAAGAAGCTATTCTTCCTGTTCAGGCTGCAGCAACATAATCAGATTCAAAAAAAAAAAAAAAATTACCCTCCTTGTTTCAAATATTTTCGATTTTTTTTTAGTTTTCTAAATTCAACCTTTTTCAAATATTACTTCTTTATTATTCCTTTTATCATTTTTTAAATTATAATTACTGTGGCTGCATATTTCATTTATGTATATTCTTAAATTTGGGCTTCATTTATCTACTTTATTAACTTTAGTGCTAAAACTACTATCTCTTTAGCTTCATTCATATTTACTTGTATTTTATGCGGACGCTCTAATAAGCAACGATTTCCCCTGTTCTGTGCTCAAAATCTTTATTCTTGATTTCGACTTCTTAAAGAGGCTGACCAGAAGGAAAGGAAATTTGATATATACGCACTTGAAAAAAATAACTTTTAAAAGGTACCAAGGATAGTGAAAATTAAATCTGACTGCTTCAATCGGTTAAGTGAAAATTTACATAGCCATTTTTAGCTGTAAGCCATAGCCATGTGGCTTACATAACTATATACTAGATGCTTTCAGTACCAATGACAGCGAAAATCAAATCTGATTGGTTGAAATGGTTACTTGGAAACTTACATAGCCATCTTTAGCTGTAAGCCATAGCCATGTGGCTTACATAACTATATACTAGATGCTTTCAGTACCAATGACAGCGAAAATCAAATCTGATTGGTTGAAATGGTTACTTGGAAACTTACATAGCCATCTTTAGCTGTAAGCCATAGCCATGTGGCTTACATAACTATATACTAGATGCTTCCAGTACCAATGACAGCGAAAATCAAATCTGATTGGTTGAAATGGTTACTTGGAAACTTACATAGCCATCTTTAGCTGTTAGCCATAGCCATGTGGCTTACATAACTATATACTGGATGCTTTCAGTACCAATGACAGCGAAAATCAAATCTGATTGGTTGAAATGGTTACTTGGAAACTTACATAGCCATCTTTAGCTGTAAGCCATAGCCATGTGGCTTACATAACTATATACTAGATGCTTTCAGTACCAATGACAGCGAAAATCAAATCTGATTGGTTGAAATGGTTACTTGGAAACTTACATAGCCATCTTTAGCTGTAAGCCATAGCCATGTGGCTTACATAACTATATACTAGATGCTTCCAGTACCAATGACAGCGAAAATCAAATCTGATTGGTTGAAATGGTTACTTGGAAACTTACATAGCCATCTTTAGCTGTTAGCCATAGCCATGTGGCTTACATAACTATATACTGGATGCTTTCAGTACCAATGACAGCGAAAATCAAATCTGATTGGTTGAAATGGTTACTTGGAAACTTACATAGCCATCTTTAGCTGTAAGCCATAGCCATGTGGCTTACATAACTATATACTAGATGCTTTCAGTACCAATGACAGCGAAAATCAAATCTGATTGGTTGAAATGGTTACTTGGAAACTTACATAGCCATCTTTAGCTGTAAGCCATAGCCATATGGCTTTCATAGCTATATCCTAGATGCCTAAATTACCTAGGACAGTGGAAATTAAATCTGATTGCTTGAATCGGTTAAGTGGGAACTTGCATAGCCTTCTTTAGCTGTAAGCCGATGCCCTATGGCTTGCATTGCAATATCCTACACTTAAAGCACCAAGGATAGTGAAAATCAAATCTGATTCCTTGAATTGGTTAAATGGAAACTTACATAGCCATCTTTAGCTGAAAGCCATAGCCATATGGCTTTCATAGCTATATCCTAGATGCCTAAATTACCAAGGACAGTGAAAATTAAATCTGATTTCTTGAATCAGTTAAGTGGAAAATTACATAGCCTCTTTTAGCTGTAAGCCATAGCAATATCGTATATACTTAAAGTACCAAAGACAGTGAATATAAAATCTGATAGTTTGAATTGGTTTTATGGAATCATGCACATCTAAATATATTTTAAAGTATCAAAAAATTCGGCAATCCAAAATTTTATTGGTTAAGACATCCATGTGCAGTTTCACAGTTTTTAGCAGTAGCGGGTGCTAAGTTAAAAAAAAAGAAACAGTAAAAATAAGCAAACAATCAGTAAACATATAGCACCGAACAGCTTAAAAATCTGACTTCTGATAAGACTCTGACAAAATTTCGTGTCCCGTCGTTAAAGAATTTACTGTACAGCTTAAAAAATCTGAACAGCTTAAAATCCGACTTCTGATAAGACTCTGACAAAATTGATGCCTCTATTCTATTGACGTTTAAGCACTTTTAACTTTTTATGCTAATAAATATGCCTATTGACTTTTAAGCACCGAACAGCTTAAAAATCTGACTTCTGATAAGGCTCTGACAAAATTTCGTGTCCCATCTTTTAAGAATTTACTGCACTTTTGTTAAATACTACTCCGGTATGATATTTGGTTTAATTTTGGAACAATCTAACCATATTGAAAAAATTCAGAAACGCGCTCTTGTTATTGTTCCTCATAGCCCAGAAATTCCATATTCTAAGTGATTAGTTAAGTTTGGAAGTGAGTCTGGATTTTGGAAAAAAAATTGCCTAATGCCCACAAACACCGTGATATCCCTTCCTCGGATTTTACCACCAAACGACCTCCAAGAGTTGTCGACGGGCCAGCCCAAGGTAGTAATAAACGTGAAACAAACACAGTGTGAAAGAACCGCGTTTCATGTACGAGTGTAATATTACTCTTAAATAAACCGTGGATTTTTTTAACCTATCTATATATATAAAAATAAGTTATCTGTGTGTGTGTATGTGTGTGTCGAGTGAAGTCATGTTTGTGTGTCGACTGACGTCATGTTTTCGACTGACGAAATTACAGACCGGGACATCGGGACACAAATGACGACCGGGACACCGGCACATAGGGAATATAA
Organism: Artemia franciscana; assembly: GCF_032884065.1. NCBI lineage: Eukaryota > Metazoa > Arthropoda > Branchiopoda > Anostraca > Artemiidae > Artemia > Artemia franciscana. The sequence goes on from NC_088881.1 coordinate 32,577,116, forward strand.
ATGACGACTGGGACACTCAAAGAGAAAGCGACCGGGACACAAGGAATGTTCGATTAGCAATCACCATCAACAAAGCACCGGGACACAAATGACGACCGGGACACAGGGAGTATAAATGACGACCAGGACATAAGTAAAAAAAAAACTAAAAAAAAACTAAAAAAAAGGTAAAAACTACAAAAAAACTAAAAAGCGAAAAAAAACTAAAAACTAATAAAAAACTAAAAAAGCTAAAAAACTAAAAAAACTAAAAAAAAAAAAAGAAAAAAAGAAAAAAAGAAAAAAAAGGAAAAAGTTTTCTAATTATTTTTTTGCGTTCTTATTCTTTTTGGGACCCTGTAAAAAAGTTCGAGGGGTGCTTTGACGGGAATAAGTGGGCTGTAGAAATGGATTTCTACTTCTCTACCATACTTCGCTTGAATGAACTTGTAAGTTAGTATGCCAATATAGATATTTATGTACAAAAGAATAATATATTTATTTTAAAATAAATCGAAGGCTCCTTTGACGTAAATACAATAGCTGTACAAATCAGTTCCTACCTCTGTGACATACGTTTTCTGAATGAAACTGTAAATTAGTAAGCCAGTTTAGGTAGGAACCAAAATTACAATATTTGAAGCTATAGGGATGACAGTGGTCAAGTATGGTTCTGAAGCATGGGCGCTCCGTGAAACGACGCGGTTTGCTAGATTTTTTCCAGAGAAATAGCCTACGGATTTGTTTGGGTACCCGACTGACTAACCGTGTCTTGAAGAGTCAGTTGTGTGAAAAATGTGATTTAATCTCGGTTTCTAGGCCCATAATACGAGAAAGGATGACATGGCTTGGACACGATCTGCGGATGAAAGATTACCAGAGATTGTCCTTGTCTTCCAATTTTTAGGGCCGAATAAAAAGCTGGTTATTCTCGAATGGGGAGGAAGGACGTCGTAAGAAATGCTTTAAGAAAAATAGAAACTTCTTGGGATGTTGTAACGAGGAAAGCTATGAATAGACGGGGGTGAAGGAGAAGCTTGCGTAGCTGTGTTGGCCTCGGGTGGCTTGATGATGCAGTGCGTTAGTAGTAATGTAGACATATTTGTTTATCAAAGTAATAGATTTACATGAAATAAGTTGAAGTCGACGTGGCCCATGAAAGACGAGAAACTAACGTCGCCACTAGTTTAACGTATAATGTACTGATTTTAATTGATTGTACTTCTAGATGTTAAATAAGTATGAGAACCAATTAGAAGCTCGAACCAACAGACCAGCTTTGGTAGTTTTATACGATAGTCTCATTTCAAACAAAGAAAAGACAACACAGCTTCTTTTCGAATATATTGATCTCTCCAAATTACTATGGTGAGTGTTTATCCAGTTTAGTTTATGTTTTTTTTTATACGAACAAGAAAAAAAAATCTGTAAATATAAAAAAGGAAATCCTTAAAAGAGAAATATACGTAAAAGCAACTAAACTTAATCTGTTATTAAAAAAAAGAACGTCCAGAGACAGCCGTAGTATCATAGTTACAGTATCTGATGCAAACTATTAAAGAACGAAATCTATGTACATAAAAAAAAAAAAAAAAAAAAAAAAAAAAAAAAAAAAAAAAAAAAAAAAAAAAAAAAAAAAAACGCTGAAAAATTTCAAACGTGTTTTGAAAAAAACTGTCATGTGAAGAAGAATCATCGTTTGAAGTGGATTCAGGAATATTAACTATTATTTCGATTAATATTAATGGTAAAAGCTATTTGTGATAACAGTTTTACGGGAAAACCAAAAAACGACTGGAACCGCAAAGATAGTGTCAGATTGAAATGAAAACTGCACCATTGAATCACCATAGCTGAAAATTCCTATTTTGGAGAATTACAGTCCCTTATCTCCAGCATCAAGGAAAATCACTTTTTATGGTACTTGATATCTACTAAGTGACATAGCGATCGCAAATTCTGTCGGTTGGTCTGTCGGTCCCGGTTTTGCTAGTTTAGGCACTTTCAGGTAAGCTAGGACTATGAAATTTAGCAGGCGTATCGGGAACCAGACCAGATTAAATGAGAAGTTGTTGTTTCCCTGATTCGACCATCTGGGGGGGGGGAGTGGGGGGACGGTTAAATCGGGAAAAATTGAAAAATGAAGCATTTTTAACTTACGAACGGGCAATCGGATCTTAACGAAATTCGATATTTAAAAGGATAGCGTGTCTCAGAGCTCTCATTTTAAATCCTGACCGAATCTGGTGACATTGGGGGGTGTTGGGAGGGCCTAAAATCTGGGAAAACGCTTAGAGTGGAGGGATCGGGATGAAACTTGCTGGGAAAAATAAGTAGAAGTCCTAGACACGTGATTGAGATAACCGGGACGGATCGGCTCTATTTGGGGGAGTTGGGGGGGGGGGGGTTAATTCTAAAAAATTAGAAAAAATGAGGTACTTTTAACTTAAGAATGAGTGATCGGATCTTAATGAAATTTCATATTTAGAAGGACCTCAAAACTCAGATCTCTTATTTTAAATCCCGACCGGATCCAGTGTCACGGGGGGGGGGGATCGGAAATGTTGGAAAACACTTAAAGCGGAGAGATCAGGATGAAACTGGGTTGGAAGAATAAAAAACAAGTCCAAGATACGTGACTGACATAACCGGACCCAATCCGCTCCTTAAAGGGGGGAGGGTTAATTCTGAAAAAATAGAAAAAATTATGTATTTTTAACTTACGAAGGGGTGATCGGATCTTAATGGAATTTCATTTTTAAAGGGCCTCATAACTCAGATCTCTTATTTTAAACCCCGACCGGATCAGCGTCATTTGGGGGGGGGGAGCCGAAAATCTTGGAAAACACTGAAAGCAGAGAGATCAGGATGAAACTTGTTGGGAAGAATAAAAACATGTCCAAGATGCAGGACTGACATAACATGAGATGCGTGAATGCCATATGGGCTCTTTGCTCTTGGCTCTTCCTACCTTGTCACAAGTGCCATATGTTAGACTGGACCTGCTATTCCTCTAGGAAGTAGAATTGGTTGTGGAAAGAGTTCATGTAACAATGTGTAAATAGTGTAATTCTTCTACGCCATAAAAATGAGTCATTCCGTATAGAATGGGAAGATGTGATGACATCCAATGATGAAAAGAGGTTTATTTTGTTTTATCGGATTTTCCATATTGACTTATAGAAACATTGTTAGAGAGAGAAGTACTGCGTTAGACAACTACAAAATAGCCTTAGGGAATGTAGGCCTTCTAAATTCGATGAGTCTAAGAGACCAACTTTATGAGAAAAAAATTAATCACAAGTATAAACTAGAGGATAAGATGTATAATTGTTATTGTAATTCTCTGAACTGATTATTGAGGAAAGCGAAAAAATAATTTTATTCAAGGAAGTATCAAGTAGTGGGGCTAAAACGTGGCGCGTAATAAAATAAGTACTTCCGCAGCTGGTGGAAAGCTTCCGTTAAAAATTGTAAACCAAGAAGGTGAAAAGTTCGGTTTTCCGGATTATGCCTTAAGAAATTCGGAAAGTACTTGCAATGGTAGAATAACGTATTGCTGAAGTGGCCGTTCTACCATTCTATTCTGCCATTGATTCTATTCTATTCTACCTTCTATTCTACTTCGAAACCGTGGCCGTGTAGCTGAAGGAAACCGTCCACGGTTACATGTTCCACGGTTTTTGGTTAACAGGGGGATGGGATTAACATGGTTAACTTTGGCTAGCCATTAAGGGGTTAGCCTTGGTTAACATGGGGACTGTGAGGTGTCAATATATATAACTGCTATTTCTATCTAGTGAGGTCAAGTAAGTGATCTCATCAAGTGAGATCAAGTTATGATGTTATATCATTCGGTTTTTCCTACATTAATCAAGCAGTATCTTGGATCCTTAGTTAATGGTGCAATAAAAAAGGATTTCCTCTCTATAATGCTTTTAAATGTCTCATGAAACTTTTTCTCGTAGAATAACTTGAAAAACTATACACCGATTTATTAAATTATTATTGGCCGATTTCGGTTTCTCCTGTGTTTTTTAAATAGCTTATGAGACTTTTTTTTTCGTAAAATATCTTAAGAAATTATAGACCGATTTCGGTTTCTATGTTCACGTGTTTTAGAGAATTGTTTTATCGCCCTTCTTTAAGCATATTTAGAGAGCTGTAAAACTTTCCCAGGCGAAAAATGAAAGTTTGCTCATTTTTGAGTCGACTCCCACTTTGCAGGGAGACAGATACAATCGAAACTTATAAAGCTTATTCCCTTATAAGCCTAACAAGCCCTTAGGTACTTCACAACTATTCCCAGAGGATGTCAACTTTAAGTAACTTCTTAGTAACCTTTAAGTACCTTTAAGTAACTTAGTAACAACTTTAAGTAACTTTAGTTAAAGTCAAGTTGCAACGGATTAGAGCCTAGAATATGCCGATCGTCTCCGGTGCAATCTTCAACTTTTAACTGTTGTTAAGGTAGCCCTTCAGTTGGTATGAATATAGGGTAATCAAATATCGTATTTTAAGCCGGTAGTATCCACCCACGAGTGGTTAAAAAGTCAATATCGTTTTACACTGGCGTGTATTCCGGTACTTACGTGTAATAGCGACCACACTTTGTTATTGATCTGTTATAAAACTGGTTTTCTGTGTCCGCTCGGAGATAATCAGCTTAGCCTTAGTGAGAGAAACTACTTTTTGAAGTATTTTTTAGTCAATTTGAAATTCCTCTGTTTCGACTGCATTTTTGTTTCATATATTAATGATATACCCAATTCAAAGAGAGGAAAAAATCTTAAAATGAAGAACGAAAACCAGTTCTATGCCCAGTAAAAGAAAAGAAAAAAGACAAAGTAAACGACTGATATTTCTCCTGTTTAGAACTAGGCGCCTTCAGCAATAAATATAGAGGTAACTAAAAGGGGAAGGATAAACTCTAAAATAATCAATAAAAATTAAAAAAAAAATAAAAATAAAAACGATAGAACGAAATAGGAGACAAACCTATATCTATACACGATTAGTACTACTGTGATTGAACACCATAGAGTATTTATATAAACAATTATGAGTGACATCCGTGAAGAGACAAAAGCAACTGCAGTGCCCAAGTTGTATTTATCTTACTTATCGCCGAAACTCTATTATGCCTATTCTATGCCAACATGGCGTTGGTAGTGTTTGTTTGAACGCACTGTGTCCTAACACGAGCCATTGTGGCACCCAATAGCTTTTTCTAGCCTGGATCTTTATTCAATGTGAAAATGTTCAAAACTCTAATATCTCTGTCGGTTAATAAATGGTTGTTTTGTGCCATTTGATGAACTTCAGCGTTGTTACGGTCAGCGTTTGCAGTCTTCGGACGTCCAGAAAATTAATCATCTTCTTCTCAACATCCTCTTCTTCCTCTGAAATTAATCGTCTTCTAAGCTGGTGTGGTGACGCGTTTAAATTCAGCTTCCCAAAATTTGTAGGTGGTAATTATCTGGATGGTCACAATTCTCAGATAGCGCTGAGTCTCGTTCATAGCATCGATCTCATCTTCGATTTGCTTAGGCGTATAGCCTTTCAAAAGCCACTCGATGCTTTTTTTTTTTACAAAAAGTTCACATCGATTTGAGTCAAATAACCAACTGTGCATCCAAAACGGTTAAGATCTTGTTAAGCACTTGCCAAAAGGGGAGCAAACAAATTTTCAAACTTACATTGACGAGTGCTGCCATCTGCATGTATGGGTGGAGAACTCTACGCACCGGTCTCATATGTATAAAATCAGGTACCGGTCTAATATTCTTTCTTTTAATTTGGAACTAATTGTTCAAGCTTAGCTTGAACAATTTTTTACAAATAAATTTAATATTGTTCTATAAATTTCAAGTACTGTACTTATAAACGGACAAAAATCATTAAAACTAATTTGTAAAAAAAATTAGATCTAGTTGTAAAAAAGAAAACTTGAATCCATAATCCCGGCTTAAAATTAATTTCAATAAGTAAAATTGCTGAATGCCTGTTTTCCTACAAAAAAAACTCCGTTTGTTTCCTTTCATTTACAGTCTTTGGGAAATTACTTGATGAGAAATTATTTCTATATATATTTCTAGCTTAGCAGCTAACCATAATATCTTCTTCAAAAAAATATTTGCTAAAGTGACCTGGATTGAACCTGTGCCCGATAAATCGTATCTACGATCTAAGGTATTCTTGTAGCTTTCTATTGCCCATTGCTTGTTCTTCGCTTTGTTTTGGAACGTGTAGACCCTTTGGTTAATTTTTAAAGATGTATTATTTATAAGGTTTTAAGTCATTTTCACTGCAAAATGTTAAATTTAATGATAAACTTTTATAATCTTTGGTTTTGAAATTTTGTGTGTTTATTCATTTAATTTATATTGTCTTGTTTAAAGGTACGTCCAATTTCAACATTGTAATAAAATCATATAATTTTCTTGGGAATCGTTATGTTTAAACACATTCTTTTGCATTTGTTTCAAGGGTTTAAAAGTAGATTTTTAATTATTTTGTTTAAAAGTAATTCCATATTTTAAAACTTAAAGAGAAAGTTTAAATTGCTTTGTTTAAGTGTTGCGTTTGTTAGCTTTCTGTCCATATTTTAATCCTATTCACATAATTTTGAAATTTTTTGACCTTTTTGAGAATGACTATTTTTTTGGTTCAAAATGCCTCTACCCATTAAAACATAAAATAGAAAATTATATAGCAGATAACAGAAGAGTATTAGAACCTGCTACTTTCTGTTCTTTGTTTAGTTTTTTCTTTGTATATTTCATATACATGTATATATGTTACATCCATATACACATGCATGTGTATATTCTTTTCATATGTATTTTCTTGCATATTACACACGTATTACACATACATGCTGACATTATTCAAGAGTAATTTTTCCACGCTCATAGAATTATAATATTATTTAACATATTTTGACTTTTTTAAGTCTTTAATTATTTTTAGGGAAGGTGAACAGGAATTTCTGTTAAATGACGCCAAAAAAGTTAGGATGGATCTTATGAAGTTAGCTGACACCCTTGATGGTTTGAGGTTTGTGGTTTAAGATGTTTGTTAATGTTATAATTTTCAACACATTTGACATTAATAATTTTTTTTATATATTTTATATAGAATATTGAAAGGCCTTTTAAAACAAGATAACTAGACGGAGCCTGGAAAAAAGGGAGCAGATCACATGGAATTAAACTGATAAAAGGACAAAAAAATTAAACACTTACCAAAAAAATCAATTAAATTGCAATTTGAGTAGATGAGACCATGAAGATAAGATGCAAGTAGATAAAGACATGGCGATTTTCATCATTTTTTCGATTAGATTTAGCGATTCTTCGTGCTGCAAAGTTTGGCGTAGTTCAGTAGAGGCTAGTTTAGTGATATTGTAGATCGATACTCGAGCGATAATGTACTCGATATTGCAGTGGTTTCCCCACATAGTAGATCTTGGTTTTATCCTTGATGGACCAACCTTCCTGATTCTGGTAGCATTGCGCTTTTTTTTTATTAGAAAATGGCAGTAATTGGTATGAGAAGATGAAGAAGGGGCGAGTAGGTAGTTCAAAATGGAGGAGGGTACATTTTGGTAAATGGACATTAGAAAGCACTAACTAATTAGATATTTTGACATTAGAAGCATATGTTAAACAAGGGAGGCCAGCACAAATGATTTTGCGGGCCAATTTAGAAATTATCCAAAGCGCAGCAGGCCGCATATAAATTTCTATGTATCCCCGTGTTAAGATTAAAGCCCTATATAGACAGTTTTCGGAGGTAAATTTGTAATATTTTGAATTGTTATTTTGTTTCATGTTATTTCTTATAAGTCTAGACATTATAAATAATGAAATAAAATAAATCTAATTACATTTATTATTAAATAATTATAATATTAATTTATTATTTATAATATATCATTTTAGTAAATTATAATAAATATTTTAATGGATTTATCGTTTAATAATAATACTAGTTAATTTTTTATTAATTATTTAATAACAATAATAAAACACATTTTGACTTCGATTAAGAGTCTGTTCTGTTATCTCTAATAAACTGTGCGTATCTGGGGACTGTCTCTGTGTTTACTCAATCGACACGAACCGGATGTAAATTATACCATGCGGTAAGTGTTTTCTGAAATATTTTGTAATGCTCCAAGCATTGTCATACTAGGCTATGGCTGCTCTGATCCCATGCAAGTCGTTTTTCTGATATTGGACAGGGAGGAACAAATGCAAGTCAGTGGGCAAAACTTGTTAAACAAAGCAGCATACCGAATAAACCATCGAAGTAGGGTAAAAAAAATTGTCATAGTGTAAGACGTAGAACAGCTCATATAAAGTAATATAGCTGATAGGGTTCATCCAAGTTCGTACCCGAAAAAGAGAACTGATACTGGTTGACTTCTCTTGACTGAGTAGTCGGTAGCTTGTGAAATAATAGACAGCAAACAGGGCTGTGGAACGCGGTTTTAGTAAATTTTTGCTGATTGGAGTCGGAGTCACTTTTAACTTGTAAATGAAATTTTATATAATAATGACTTTTTGTCACTTTTGAATAATGAAATTTTAAAAAGGGCTGTGGAGCCTGAGTTTTAGTAGATTTTTGCTGAATGGAGTCAGATTCAGTTATAAATTCTAAAATCTACATAAATGAAGTTTTAAAATAGGGCTTTGGAGTCGAAGTTTTAGTAAATTTTTGCTGAATGGAATTGGAGTCAGTCATAACTAATAAAATCTAGCTAAATGAAGCTTTAAAAAGGGCTGTGGAGCCGCAGTTTTAGTAAATTTTTGCTGAATGGAGTCAGATTCAGTTATAAATTCTAAAATCTAGTTAAATGAAGTTTTAAAATAGGGCTGTGGAGTCGAAGTTTTAGCAAATTTTTGCTGAATGGAGTCAGATTCAGTTATAAATTCCAAAATCTAGTTAAATGAAGTTTTAAAATAGGGCTCAACTGGTTTTGTATTAAATCAGGAGTTAAGCAGGGTATTGTTCTATCCCCCTTTATATGGATCATTTTGATGGACTTTGTCTTAAGGAGCACAGGAAAGGCAATTGGAGACCACGGAATCAAATGGGGAGGGAAAACGCTCCTGGACTTAGATTATGGTGATGATTTTAAGCATATTAGATGAAAATGTGAGCAAAATGAATGAAGTTTTAGAGGTTTTGCGAGTTCAGGGTGCTAATTAGGCTTGGAAATTAATTTTAAGAAGACTAAGTCACTAAGGCTAGGAATAAGTGAAGATGAACAAGTGACATTAGGTAACGAAAAGATTGATTAGGTTGGGAGCTTCAGTTACCTTGGTAGTATTATTAGTAAAGATGGTGGGAGCAGTGGAGATGTTAAAAGTAGAATAGCTAAGGCTCAGGGTGTTTTTTCGCAGTTAAAAAAAGTTTGGAAGAATAGAAAGATAAGTCTACAAACCAAGATTAGAATATTGGAAGCTGCAGTGATGACAGTGGTCAAATATGGTTCTGAAGCATGGGCGCTCCGAAAAGCAGATGAAAATTTACTAGATGTTTTCCAGAGAAATTGCCTACGGATTGTTCTGGGTATCCGGCTGACTGACCGTATTTCAAACAGTAGGTTGTACGAAAAATGTGGTTCAATCCCGCTTTCTAGGGCTATAATGAAAGAAAGGTTGAGATGGCTAGGCCAAGTTCTACGGATGAAGGATGACAGAATACCGAAGACTGTCCTTTTTGGCCAAACGTCTGGGGCTACACGGAAAGCAGGTCTTCCTTGTCTGAGTTGGGAGGATGTCATAAATAAAGATTTAAAGGAAATGGGAACTTCCTGGGAGGGTGTAAAGAGGGAGGCTTTAAATAGATTAGGTTGGAGGAGGAGCGTGCGTAGCTGTGTTGGCCTCAGGCGGCTTGGTGCTGCAGTGAGTTATTAGTAGTAGTAGTAGTAGTAGCTGTGGAGTCGAGGTTTTAGTAAATTGTTGCTGAATGGAGTCGGAGTCAGTCATAATTTATAAAATCTAGCTAAACGAAATTTTAAAAAGGGCTGTGGAGCCTGAGTTTTAGTAAATTTTTGCTGAATGGAGTCAGATTCAGTTATAACTTCTAAAATCTAGTTAAATGAAGTTTTAAAATAGGGCTTTGGAGTCGAAGTTTTAGTAAATTTTTGTTGAATGGAGTCGGAGTCAGTCATAACTTATAAAATCTAGCTAAATGAAGCTTTAAAAAGGGCTCTGGAGCCGGAGTTTTAGTAAATTTTTGCTGAATGGAGTCGGAGTCAGTTATAACTGATAATATCTACTTCAATGAAATTTTAAAAAGGGCTGTGGAGCCTGAGTTTTAGTAAATTTTTGCTGAATGGAGTCAGATTCAGTTATAAATTCTAAAATCTAGTTAAATGAAGTTTTAAAATAGGGCTGTGGAGTCGAAGTTTTAGCAAATTTTTGCTGAATGGAGTTAGAGTCAGTTATAACTTATAAAATCTAGCTAAATGAAGCTTTAAAAAGGGCTCTGGAGCCGGAGTTCTAGTAAAATTTTGCTGAATGGAGTCGGAGTCAGTTATAACTGATAATATCTACTTCAATGAAATTTTAAAAAGGGCTGTGGAGCCTGAGTTTTAGTACATTTTTGCTGAAGGGAATTGGAGTCAGTTATAATTTGAAGTCGACGTTTTAGTAAATTTTGGCTAAATGGAGTCGGAATTGAAGTCGAAGTCAGTTATAACTTATTAATTCTTGTTAAATGGAGCTTTAAAACCGATTTGTGGAGTCAGATTTTTAGTGAGTTTTTGCTGAAAGGAGTCGGGGTTAGTTATATCTATTTAAATTAAGCTTTAAAAAGGGCTGTGGAGCTGCAGTTTTATTAAATTTTTGCTGAAGGGAATCGGAGTCAGTTATAATTTATAAAATATAGTTGAATGAAACTTTAAAACAGGGCTGTGGAGTCGGATTTTCAGTAAATTTTTGCTCAATGCAGTCAGAGTCAGTTATAACTTATAAAATCTAGATAAATGAAGCTTTAAAACAGGGCTATGGAGTGAGAGTTTTAGTAATTTTTGGTTGAAAAAAAAGAGTAAATCTAGTTAAATGAAGTTTTAAAACATGGCTGTGGAGTCGGAGTTTCAGTAAATTTTTGCTGAATGGAGTCGGAATCACTTTTAACTTATAAAATCTTGTTAAATGAAGCTTTAAAACAGGGCTCTGGAGTTTGATTCCTAGTAAATTTTTGCTGAATGGAGTCGGAGTTGGAGTCGGTATATTGGAAATGTCAATAGTCGGAGTCGGTTATAACTTATAACCAATTCCACAGCCCTGTTTCCGAAATGTCTAGATTTTACATTAGATGCCACTAATTTCAAACAAATATATGTTAAATGAATAAACTTTTAATTGACTTATCTTAGAAATCTCAGTTGAAATTAAAGCAAGAAATATTACGGAGTGTATATTGACGAATCTTGATGGAATATTAAAATGTATAACATATATTTGTTTTTGTATATGTTTTTATTTTAATTTACCCATGTTGGGTAGCCTTCCACGGCCTCATGCCAAACATTTCTTTGTTTCTTGTGTTTTTTTTTAGTTTCATTTTCGGTAAACGAAGCTAATTTCCGTTATTATTATGATTATGACATTATGACGAGTAACAATACACATCTACTATTTATATACCCTAATTATATACCTCAACAGCCTAATTATACACCCTAATTATACCTTTACCTGTAATTATGCCCAATTATATACCTATTTATATACCCCCAATAAATCTACAATTTATATAATATTTTTTTATTATTTTATTTATGATGTGTTCTACTATTTCTATACTCAATTTCATGAGCTCTACTCCCCATTGGGGTTAATGTTTGTCGTAGTTTTAATTGAATGAAATAAAACACTTCAAACAGGTGATACGAAATCATATTAAGCAAAATAAAAGCCCCTTCCCTCCTCAGACTGAAATTGTTTGGCTGTATCCTTCGCCACACCTTCTACCCGTTCCGTGTGTACATCTGTGGCTTATTTTATAATACCTATTTTTATGGCACTTGGTATTAACCAAGTGACATATAGCAGTCGCCAATTCTGTCGGTCTGTCTATCGGTCTGTCGGTCTGTCTGTCGGTCCCGGTTTTGCTACTTTAGGCACTTCGAGGTAAGCTAGGACGATGAAATTTGGCAAGCGTATCAGGGACCGGACCAGATTAAATTAGAAATAGTCGTTTTCCCGATTTGACCATCTGGGGGGGGGGAGTGGGGCCCGGTTAATTCGCAAAAAATAGAAAAAATGAAGTATTTTTAACTTATCAGCGGGTGATTGGATCTTAATGAAATTTGATGTTTGGAATGATATTGTGTCTCGGAGCTCATATTTTAAACCCCGACCGGATCTGATGACATTGGGGGGAGTTGGAGGGGGAAAACCTGAAGCCCCGGTTTTGCTACTTTAGGCACTTCCAGATAAGGTAGGACGATGAAATTTGGCAAGCGTATCAGGGACCGGACCAGATTAAATTAGAAATAGTAGTTTTCCCGATTTGACCATCTGGGGGGGGGGGAGTAGGGGCCGGTTAATTCGGAAAAAATAGAAAAAATGAAGTATTTTTAACTTATGAGCGGGTGATTGGATCTTAATGAAATTTGATGTTTGGAATGATATTGTGTCTCAGAGCTCTTATTTTAAATCCCGACTGGGTCTGATGACATTGGGGGGAGTTGGAGGGGGGAAACCTAAAATCTTGGATCTAAAATCTAAAAACCACTTAGAGTGGAGGGATCGGGATGAAACTTGATGGGAAAATAAGCGCAAGTCCCAGATACATGATTGACATAATCGGAACTGATTTGCTCTCTTTGGGGTAGTTGGGGGGGGGGGGAGTAATTCTTAAAAATTAGAAAAATGAAGTATTTTCAACCTACGAACGGGTGATCGGATCTCAATGAAATTTGATGTTTAGAAGGATATCGTGTCTTAGAGCTCTTATTTTAAATCCCGACCGGATCTGGTGATGGGGGCGGGGAGTTGGGAGGGGGAAACCTAAAACTTGGAAAACACTTAGAGTGGAGGGATCGGGATGAAACATGGTGGGAAAAATAAACGCAAGTCCTAGATAGATGATTGACATAAACGGAATGGATCCGCTCTCTTTTGGGTAGTTGGGGGGGGGGGGTATTTCTGAAAGATAAAAAAAATGAGGTATTTTTAGCTTACGAACGGGTGATCGGATCTCAATGAAATTTGATATTTAGAAGGATATTGTGGCTCAGAGTTCTTATTTTAAACCCGACCGGATCTGGTGACATTGGGGGGGGGGGAGTTGGGAGGGAGAAACCTAAAAATTGGAAAACACTTAGAGTGGAGGGATCGGGATGAAACTTGGTGGAAAAAAAAACACGAGTCCTAGATACATGATTGACATAACCAGAACGGATCCGCTCTCTTTGGGGTAGTTGGGGGGGGGGTTTATTCTGAAAAATTAGAAAAAATGAGGTATTTTTAACTTACGAACGGGTGATTGGATCTCCATGAAATTTGATTTTTAGAAGGATATCGTGTCTCAAAGCTCTTATTTTAAATCCTGACCGGATCTGGTGACATTGGGGGAAGTTTGGGGTGGGGAAACCTAAAATGATGGGAAACGCTTAGATTGGAGGGATTGGGATGAAACTTGGTTGGAAAAATAAGCAGAAGTCTTCCATACGTGATTTACATAATTGGAACGGATCCGCTCAATTACGGGGGGGGGGGGGGGTAATTCTGAAAAATAAGAAAAATGACGTATTTTTAACTTACGAAGGAGTGATCGGATCTTCATGAAACTTCATATTTAGAAGGACCTCGTAACTCCGATATCTTATTTTAAATCTCAACTGGATCAAGCGTAATTGGGGGGGGGGGGCAGTTGGGGGGACCGGAAATCTTAGAAAATACTTAAAGCGGTGAGATCAGGATGAAACTGGATGGGAAGAATAGAAACCTGTCTAAGATACGTGACTGACATAACTGGACCGGATCTGCTCTCTTTGGTGGAATTGGGGGGGGGGGGTAATTTTAAAAATTGAGGTATTTGTAACTTACGAAAGGGTGACCAGATCTTAATGAAATTTGATATTTAGAAGTATCTTGTGCTTTAAAGTTCTAATTTCAAATTCCGACCAGATCCTGTGACATTCGGGGGAGTTGGAGGGGGGAACCGGAATTCTTGAAAACATGAAAATTGGAGTATTTATATCTTACGAATAGACGATCGGATCGTAATGAAATTTGATTTTTAGAAGGAATTCATGTCTCAGAGCTCTTATTTCAAATCCCGACCAGATTTTTTGACATTGTGGGGATTTGGAGGGGGAAATCTTGGAAAAACACTTGGAGTGTAGGAATCGGGATGAAGCTTGGTGGATAGAATAAACAAATGTCCTTGATACGTGATTGACAGAATCGTACTGGATTCGCTCTCTTTGGGGGAGTTGGGGGGAGGGGTTCAGTGATTTGGCGAGTTCGGTGCTTCTGGACGTGCTAGGGCGATGAAAATTGGTAGGCGTGTCAGGGAGCTGTACAATTTGACTTGATAAAGTCGTTTTCCCAGATTCGACCATCTGGGGGGTAAAAGGGAGAGGAAAAATTAGAAAAAATTAGGTATTTATAACTTACGAGTGGGTGATCGGATCTTAATGAATTTTGATATTTAGAAGGACTTTGTGACTCAGAGCTCTTATTTTAAATCTTGACCGGCATTAAGCCTCTTATTTTCCTTTTTAAATCAATCTATTGATTCATAGAATTTTGTTAGAGCTCATACCATATGATCTCTTGGCTCTTAGCTCTTCTCGCCTCGTCACAAGTGCCATATGAGCTCTTAGCTCTTGTTTATTCTTCTTTTTCTAGTCGTTTTTATTTAATTTTCGTCCTTCTATTTACAGTAAACGGATTGTTCTTCTTGGTAAAGATCAGGAATCTGAGATTCCTCGTATTCAGTTGAGTCTACAGAACAAAATCAGATATGCCACAGCTCAATTTTTGAAAGAAAATCTCCTTGGATTGCCCTCACTGCCGTCTGAAGAGGAAATGGTTAGGATAAGAGAGAAAAGAAAGTAGGACCTTTAAACTTTTTTTTTTTAACTAGTGCTCTGCTCAACGATCCATAATAGATAAGACATTAAAAGCCATTGTAGTGGCAAGCAGAAAAAAATGTAAGAGCTGGAAGAATCTGGAGAAAAAGTTGGTCATTTTTTTAGTTTCACCAAAATCAAATCACGAGATTTTCCCCATAATTGCCTACGTTTTTTCTATCGTTCATCTGACTTTTACGGTTGTTTTTTTTTTTTTTCAAATCCTTGTGGGACGAAAACAACTGGTCGTACTTAAGATTGTATGCCTCCCATATCTACAAACTGATAACGGTTACTAAGGTAACTCCGCATAAGATCAAAGTGTTTATCTCGGACCTCATACACCTTACAATTTTCCAGCAGTATAGTACAGGCAAATGGAGGTTTGACCCGAAACAAATTGCAACAGAAATGATTCTTACACCATCTTGTAGAGAAAAAAAAACTGAACAATATATCCATTTTCGCATATTCTGAGTCGACGCAAAATAACCGTGTTTTGGCTTTCAATGCGATTTTTTTTACGTTTTCCGAAAAAAAAATAATTTTAGTATCCGACCGTTTTTCTTGAAATGAAGTATGATTCTGATCCAGAATGACAAGCTGAGACTGAAAATGAAGTCAGATTGCGTGTCTGATGCAAAACAAAAAAGTTTCACTATCGTCAATAGGTGTTGCGGTAATTTTTGTAAAGACGATCAATCGGCACTTGTTATTCAACAAATGATCGGTTTTTCGTACAAATACCTGAACTAGGCACTAGTATAAGACACTTCGAAGGCTACGTAATGCAATAAAAATGAAAATCGTCACATTCATCACTTAGTGTTTTAAAAATTTCAAAGTTTATTCCCAAGATTTGACTGAGAAATCAATTAGACGAAGACCTCAAGTAATGCCAGAAAGTCGAGTAGAAAACTAGTTCCGGTCAGTGACAGTCATAACCTTTATTTAAATTCGCCATCTACCCCGAGAAAAAATTTTATTCGAAATTCCGCCATCTAACAGTCGAGTAATACTTTCCGGTGAATCTGCTAGTGGAGGCTCCATTCAATGGGAGCTCCATTCGAAGTCTACCTCAGACATGTTACCTTACCTGGCGGCTGCAGGACACAACCACTCTACGAAATCATGCCATCTTTACCTCCAGCGAATGGACAAGCTCGAAGATACCCATCCTACGGTCTACCAGGCTTTCTAGAGTGGCATGCATGTAATAAGACGTTCTGATAGATTCTGGGCTGGACTCTCCACAGATCTTGTCATTGAACAGGAGCTTATGCGCTCCCTTAAAACCTCTGGTGGCCTTACCAACGGCAGCGGCATGACAGAGGCTCAGAGGTCCCTATGGGTTTTGTCGCGACTAGTCTGCTCTACAGTAAACCTTCTGATGGAACGTATCTCACAAATTCTGTACGTTACAAGCGATCAGCACAAGGAGATGTCAGAGCCGATGCAACTGAGATACTGCAAAGATACGCACACGATTATCGAGTTTCTGGAAAGGGGTTCACCATTTGAGGGAAATGTTCAGTTGAGAAGCATAGCAAAATGTCTAACTGCCTATCCGTCTGCCAACGTTGATTCTGCCAAAGATGTTGGCCTAAAAGTCATTGACGCCATGTCTGGACAGCTGGTCTCTGACTTTGTGTTTCGACGAAAACAACAGGCAATCCAGATGACGACCAAGCAAAGTCCAAGCGGAGACTGCAAACGACTAGACCCGACTCTTATTTTTCAGAGGTTTATCATGATCGCAAAAATGATCAATCTTACGGAAACTGAGTACTTTCAACACGAACTGTGTTCCTACCCAGCGTCACTTTTTGACAGCTCCTGCATGCTCCGGACTGGGAACAAACCAGAACTTGCGAAGGCCATAGCCCAGGCGTGCAACCTTGAGAAGCATTCATTTCCCCTCCCCGAAGGCACTCGATATATCCTAGACGGAGGAGCTCTGCTGCACAGGATACCATGGACAAAAAATGAAAGATACCTGGATATTCTAGACCATTATGCAACTTACGTGACAGGAAAGTACCCTTCTGCCACTATCGTTTTCGACGGCTACGATGGTGGGGCTTCCATAAAAGATATGGCTCACTCGCAGAGGAGTCGTACAGTTGGCCGTGAGATCTTCTTCTCAGCAGATATGCAGCTCAAGGTGAAGAAAGAAGAGTTCTTATCTTGCAAGAAAAACAAAGCCAGGTTTATCTGCGCTTTAGCTGATCATCTTCGTGCAAAGGGTGTCTCTGTCTCCCAGGCATCAGGTGACGCAGATGTCCCGATTGTGGAAGCCGCTGTTGCCTCTTCACGGTATCACGACACTGCCGTAGTTGGTGACGATACCGATCTATTGGTTCTCTTATGCTACCACTGTGACTTGTCAAGCAAGAAACTATTCTTCGCACCTGAGCCAAAGTCGAATAAAGCTCCCCAAATATGGGACATACACACCCTGAAAGAGAAGCTAGGACAAGATACTTGTCATCTGATCCTTTTTTCTCACGCCCTGTTAGGCTGTGACTCTACTTCGCGAATCCACGGTGTGGGAAAAGGTCTTGCACTGAAGAGGCTGATAGAAGACAATGATTTCCGAAAATCAGCTGCAGTGTTCATGCAGAAGTCCGCTTCGAAGGAGGAAATCAAGACCGCTGGTGAAGACGCCCTGCTGATCATATACGGTTTGTCGAAAGGAGGAAACTTGAACAAACTTCGCAGAGAAGTTTTTGAAAAGAAAGTGACAACGGCAAACTCTTTTGTTCACCCAGAACATCTGCCACCAACTTCTGATGCAGCCAAGTTTTATAGCTATAGAGTTTTTTATCAAGTTCAGGTATGGACCGGGGAGCCTGATCCGGAACTGAAAGCCGAGGAATGGGGATGGAAGAATAAAGGTGACTTCTTGTACCCATTAACAACTGACCTCCCACCATCCCCGCGTATGCTCCTAAAGATTGTGAAGTGCTCCTGTCGTGTACAGTGTACTTCGGCGAGGAGTAGCTGTTTTAAAAAAGGCTTAGTTTGTACTCCAACTCAGAACCTGTAAGGGAACAATGTGTTCCAACTCCCCAAAAATCGACAGCAACAATGATGAAGAGAACCTAGAACCCTAGTCGTTAATCCATTCCAAATGAAAAAGTTGTGAAACTAGCCGGAATCTGATTCTCTATTTTGTATTTTTTATAAGATTGATTCTATTTAATAGACTGTGAAGATTAGACACTATGGGTTGACCCTAAATAGTATACGAAGAGTGTTTTAACTGTGATTTACGATACTGAAAACTGAAAACCAGTTCGGTTTGTAATTCACTTTCCCTAATTATTTTATAAAAACAACGTAGATCATTCATTAATGATTACGATTTTTTTTTTCTGGTTCAGTTAACAACCTATTTGATTCTATTTTCGGTCTCAGCTCGTGATTCTACGTCAGAACCACACTTTCATTCAAGAAAATCGGGCTACAACGAAAATTGTATTTTTTAGGCGAAAAAAGTCGAAAAAATACAGTTACTTTTTTATGGTGCTTCTTACGCTAAATCCGACTTCGTTTTCGGTCTCGCCATGTTATTTTGGGTTAAAATCATACTTCAGTTCAAGAAAAACCGATGTTTCCCGAAAATTGAGATTTTTATTCGAATAACGGAAAAAATAGCATTAAAAGCCAAAAAACGGTTATTTTGCGTCGACTCAGAATTTGCGAAAATGGATATGTTGTTCAGTTTTTTTTTCTCTACAAGATGGTGTAAAAATCATTTCTGTTGCAATTTGTTTCGGGTCGACCTCTTTTTGGAGCTCATTTTCCTGTACTAGTAGGCCATGGTCAACTGTGTCAAAAGCCTTTACTAGATCCAAAAAAAACTGCACCAGCCTTCTGAGGTAAAATATCATTCTGAAAAGTGGGTACTTCGAAAAGTTGAAGTTAAGCTGGAAATTGGAGTCAACCTATGTATAATTTTATTTACTCGTTTAATAACCTTATATATAGGAAAGTTTTCTAAGACTAAACAAAAAAGTTGCTCAGGTCAGGCAAGGTGGCTTAGTTAAACCTGAGCTATTCAACTGTATTATAGATCATGTTATTCATGACCTGGAATCTGAGCTTTGGACTCAATTACGGGGATAGAGTTGTCACTGATTGTGACTTAGTTACAAACTCCAAGTCAAAGCTTATGGCTCTGAACACACTTCTGGAAGAAGCTGCCAGGACCGGACTTTGCATTAACTGGAAGAAGAAGAAAGACATGCTAGTACAGCCTAAGTTTGACATCTACAATTCTAATTATTTCGTCGCCGGGAATCAAAGCGAAGTGTTTGACCATTTCACTTATTTTGGCTCTATTATATCATCGGACGGCTGCATCGACCATGAAGCTGTTGTCCACGTTCCTTTGGCCCTTTGTTGTCATAGGTAGGCTGAGCCATATTTAGAAGCCAATGATCAGTCGAGCCACCAAAATACAGATCCTTAGAACTTTATTCTGTTCATTCCTGGTGTATGGAGCCGAAACTTGGCCTGCAACTGCCGCTTTCTATTGCTGTCTCGACACTCTTCAATCTAAGTGGCTTTGGCAATTGAGGGAACCCGATGGACAGACTATCAGCAATGACCACCTGCGAAGTATGACTTCCTTGTCGCCCTTGTCAGACCAGGCTTTGACCAAATTGAAGTGTTTAACCATTTCACTTATCTTAGTTCTGTCTTGTCATTGGACGGCTGCATTGGCGATGAAGCTGCTGCCCACGCTGCCTCGGTCTCTTTTGTCTTAGGTAGGCTGAGCCATGTTAAGAAGAAGCCTATGATCGTTTGAGCCACCAAAACAAAGATCCTTGGAATCTCCGCCTGTTCGATCCTGGTGTATGGAGCCGACACTTGGCATGCAATTGAAGTTTTCTAGTTATCAGCAATGACCACCTATGAAGTATGACTTATCTGTCACCCTTGTCACACCAGGCTGCTCAGCTGACACTGCACTGGTTCGGACATCTTTTGCGCCTGCCTGCCGATGCTCCAGTTCGGATTCTTCACGACTTCGAACCAATCAGTTTTGGCTGGAAACGTCCAAGAGGAAGACCCGAATTCCGGTGGAATGACAGTCTCGGGAAATTTTGAATTTTGTTATCTCATACAGAGGCCATTGCTGCTGAGCGCCCCTTGTAGAGAAGGCTGACAGGCGACGCTCTCAACGCCACTCCGGCGTGAGGATTAAGTTAAGTAAGAAAGCTTAACATTGTTAGACCACATTTTATAAAATAAGTTTACCAAAAATTGCTCTTTTTTGCAATCCATCTGGGCCAAACGAAAAGTAGGAGGTCCTAGGCTGGGGTGGGCACGTACGAGGAAATTCGAAGGAAGTAAGATCTTCAAGGGAGGGATGTAAATATAGAATCACTAAATTGATTGGGTGGTGGAAGAGTCTGCGCAGGTGTATCAGCATAAGGGGGCTTGTTATTATTGCGAGTTGTCAGGTTACCTTAGTAGTATTACTCATGGGGCCACTTGAAAAAAATATAAACTACGAAATTCCACCATGTTTGGTTGTCCAATTTATTGCGATAGCTGTCAAAGACGATAAATTTGATGTCCACTTTAATAACCTGTCACGTTTTATAGTCAAATTAGTGATAAATAGAATATATGGTAGCAAATATTTATTTCAATAGTTTTATAATCACAATTTCTTTATTTCAAATTTATAAGAAACGAAACCTTTTTTTAAGATAAGATTATTTTATTTGACACCTGCTAAGGAAAGCCTCAAAGGGCTTATTGGCAGCAGGTGGGAGTTTTTTCTATTCTACATGCTCTAAAAATACTATTCTGTATAATTCGAGATGGCATTAATGCTCGATTTGCCCATATAAAATCCTACTTACATAAAACACAGACGTAATTACTGTTCTTTTGCAAGGAAAAATATTTTTGTTGTGGCCTTGACGGATGCCAGATTACTTGTATTTCGTATTGCAACGGGGATCATAATCTCATACTCAAGGAACCAAATTTGTTTTTACTGAAGAAGCTCTAGTTGTATTTCTAAATAAATATATAAAATATAAGGTTATAGTTATAATATATTAATAAATATTATTATACTGTAATATATTCATTTGTACTTACAAAAAATTTGTATTATCCTTTAGTTTAGAAAACTATATTGTTTCTCTTTTTTTTCAGTTCTCCTAGTGTTTTTAAATTTCAACCTAAAAATTTTAACCTAATTTTACGATTAGTTGATTAATTAATTAGTTAAGATAACTAAATGAAATTAAAGTTAGCTACAGTAATTGATTAATCGTTGTTAATTAATTATTCTTATGTTAATCTCATTAATATGTCGCATATACCTTTATGTTAAGCTAATCACAGGTTTTTTCTCCTCAAATGTATTTAGGTACTTATTTTGTATGAATTGATCTATTTTAGGATTTGTTTTAGTTTTAGTTTTGTTTTAGAGCCGAGGCAGAGAGAAGACTAGAAGAACTGAGGGGGAAAAGTCCTCAGAAAATAAGCCATAAGGAATCAAGGCTGAGCGAGGAATCACCAAAAAGGGCAAATAATAACCGAGTGAGTTGTTAATTGTATAATATATTTGTTTACTAATATATTTCAAGTGCTAAAGTTGTTTCTTTAACCTTTATTTGAAATAGTTTGTATAAAGTTGAAGGGTGTTTTTTCAAGGAGGTGATTAGCGTGTAAGTATTTTACCTTAATTATGCTAAGCAAATTTCTTTTAAAATTTCTGAAAACGGAACTGCTCAAAATTAGATGAAAGGTCTCTCCCCTCTCTCCTCAGACTGAAATTTTGGGATATTACCTCATCCCCTTTCCGAGCCAATATTTTTGGATAGACCGTGGTATATTTCTTGTCATCTATCTTCTTTTTAATTCTTTCTTAGTTTTGTTCCTAGAGGAAGCAATATTTGTTGAGAAATTCTAAATGATAGGTAATGATTGATTGATTGATATTGACTAATTGATAGGTATCCTAACTGATTGATTCCTAACTGATAGGTATTGTTTGATTTAAGTGTGTCTAAAACGAAGAAAAAACAAGAAATGAATAAAAAGTAGATAGACAGGATAAAATGGACGATGAGGAACACATAAAGTAATTTTTTTCTGTTTTTTTTTTTTGTTCAGGGAGTGGGCAGAATCTTGGTCTGAGGAGGAGAGGGACAGGCTGTTGCTTTTTCAAAATAATTTTTTATCAAGTTTTTCAAAATATTTTCCAAGAAGACATTATTTGTTGTTTTAACTGTTTTACAGAGAACATTTTTTTTCACTTTTTACTGAGCAGAAGATTACACTTATGTTATGCTTATTATTATTATTAATATAACAATATGTATTATTATAATAATAATTATTTTAATAAGAATATGATCTTATATTTTAATAATATTATTATGATATTACACTTATTACAGATAATAAGTGTTAAATATAGAATAAAATAAATAAATATATTCGCAAATTTGGTGGCAGGCCGTTAAGCCTCTACAAAACAAAAATCTTAATTTGCATGTCTTCTAAATTTGCACAGGGAGAAAATGTCACTTGAATAATATTCATCAACTTCCTTCTTGAATGTCAGTAGATTTCTGGAGCAGATTACTCTTTCTGGTAAGTTGTTCCAATGCTGAACCACTCGGTTGCCGAAAGTCCATCAGCCCATGTCCTTGTAAAAGCGTTCCGTACTCACTTTGTACTGGTGTCCTCGGAGATGATTTTTATTGAACTGCACGACTCTCTGGGCTGGTACGTTATCATAGCCTCCATTGCAGAGCTTGTACATTTCAATAACATAACCACGATGGAATCTATAGGCGAGGGTTGGGCTTTCCAAGCTTTCTAAGCCGCTCTTCGTAGGGAAGGAAGCGTAACCTGGGAGAGAATTTAGTTATCCTCCTCTGAACATGTTCGAGAGCATCCATGTCCTTGTTGTAGTATGGTCTTGTAGCCCACTTAATTGAACAATCTGTCTTGGCTTTTTTCTACAATTGGCCAATGACTTTGACTTTTCCCACAACTATTCCCTTTTTTTTAAATTCAAAAATCAAAAAGTCCATACTCAAGAATCGGGCGGACAAGGGACTTACAGAGCGTAGCAAGCATTTTGTCCTCCTCGTACGAGAAGTTTCTTCTGATCATACCAGCAACTTCGGAAGCCTTCTTGACGACAGCTTCATAGTGGCTACTGAAGTTCAGTTCAGAATCCACTAGGATGCCTAGGTCTCTTTCGTCTTTACTAAGAGTGAGTGCAGCAGAACCAAGAGAGTATGAGGACGAAAAGTTTTGTGGACCCAGAGTGAGGATATGACTTCTGGGTATTGATTTCCATGGTCCACTTCTTCATCCAGTCATCGATTCGTTGGAGATCCGCCTGCAGATGGTGAATGTCTTCACATGACGAGATGACACGATAGAGCTTTGTGTCGTCCGCGTAGAGAAGGATGTCAGATTCGATGCCTTTAACTAGGTCGTTGATGTAGAGATTAAACAGAAGAGGGCCGAGGATTGACCCCTGGGGCACTCCGCTAAGAACTTCCTCTTCGGTATTGCTGAGACAACCTTCTACGCACACAACTTGCTTTCTGCCAGTTAAGAAGTCTGTAATCTATTGAAGAAGACTGGATGAGGACCCAGATGAGGAGAGACCGTATTTCCTGAGCTTCTGGACGAGACGCTTATGGGAAGAATGATTATTATGGGAGATGATTATTAAGAATAAGAGAATATATATATATATATATATATATATATATATATATATATATATATACCCCCGCCCCTAATACTTCAATCACTAAACTGTAAAACGTTTTTAGATAGATAGATAGTTACATGGTTATTTACAATAAGACTTAAACCATATAAACAGACAACGCAAAGTCCTAATGGCATACTTAAGCGCGTGGTATATCACCAACAAACTAAACAAAACACAAAAAAAGGAAATAACTGTCATTACTTTTGCTTAAACTAACGTGCACTTCTTACGGAAATCGAACTTCAACACTCACCACGGAAAATATTATGGGAGACTGGCAACATGATTTCTTAATAACTTCAGAAATTTGTTTCTATCATTACAATTTCTCACAGCTATTGGGATTAAATTCCAAATTTGTGGACCAATATGACGGAAACTAAATGCCGATCACACCGTTGGCCTAGTTTCAAAAGAGAGATCAGAACTATGAGATGTTGGGTAATTGTGAAATTGTGAATTAGTCGGGAATAATCTTGGGACCATAATCTCGGGGTCATCAAAAGTTACGAGCCTGAGAAAATTTGCATTATTTTGGAAAACAGGGGGAAACACTCCCGAAAATTCATACAATCTTAACTAAAATCACACCATCGCATTCAGCGTATCAGAGAACCTTAACGTAAAAAATTCAAGCTCCTATCTACAAAAATGTGGAACTTCGTATTTTTTGCCAGAAGACCGATCACGGGTGCGTGTTTATTTTATTTTTTTACTTTTTTTCCAGGGGTCATTGTATCGACCAAGTGGTCCTAGAATTTCGCAAGAGGGCTCATTCTAACGAAAATGAAAAGTTCTAGTGCCCTTTTTAAGTGACCAAAAAATTAGAGGGCACCTAGGCTCCCTCCCACGCTCATTTTTTCCCCAAAGTCAACGGATCAAAATTTTGACATAGCCATTTTGTTCAGCGTAGTCGAAAACCATAATAACTATGTCTTGGGTATAACTTATTCCCCCACATTCCCTGGGGGAGGGGCTGCAAGTCACAAACTTTGACCAGTGTTTCCATACAGTAACGGTTATTGGGAAGTGTACAGACGTTCTTCAGGGGGATTATTTTGGTTGGGGCGGGGGTTTAGGGGAAGGGGCTATGTGGGAGGATCTTTCCCTGGAGTAATATGTCATGGGGGAAGAGAAATCCCATGAAGGAGGCGCAGGGTTTTCTAGCATTATTATAAAAAAACAATGAAAAAATAAATATGAAGAAGTTTTTTTTCAACTGAAAGTAAGGAGCGGCATTAAAACTTAAAAAGAACAGAGATTATTACGCATATGAGGAGTTCATTTCCTCCGAAATACCTCGCTCTTTACGCCAAAGTATTTTTAGTAATTTCAACTATTTATTCTACGGCCTTTCTGATTCAGGGGTCATTCTTAAAAGGTTTGACAAAATTTAAGCTTTAGTGTAAAGAGTGAGGTATCAACGAGGGGACAAACCCCCTCATATACATAATAAATATATAAGAATATAAAAGTTCGTTACTTCAGTTAATTCTTAAGTTACGTATATTTTTTACTAATAAAAGCGTTTGTAAAAAATTAAAAGTTCTAGTTGCCTTTTCAAGTAACCGAATAGTTGGAGGGCAACTAGGCCTCCTCCACTACCCCTTTTTTTCTCAAAATCGTCTGATCAAAACAAACAGAAAGCTATTTAGCCACAAAAAAAAGAATTGATATGCAAATTTCATTTTAATAATTTCTGTGCGGAGAGCCAAAATCAAACATGCATTAATTCAAAAACGTTCAGAAATTAATTAAAAAAAAACTAGTTTTTTTAACTGAAAGTAAGGAGCGACATTAAAACTTAAAACGAGCAGAAATTACTCCGTGTATGAAAGGGGTTGTTCCCTTCTCAACGCCCCACTCTTTACGCTATAGTTTTTTACTATTTAAAAAGTAGAGTTAAGATGAAGAGTCAAATTTTATAGGTCGAGCAGTGGCATCGTTTCTGAAGGGTGATTTAGAGAAAAAATTTTAGCCCCTTGACTGGCCAGATGGAGACCTTTTGTCCCCTTACCCCTAATAAAATGCTGGAGCTACTCCCCTGCCTACATATACTGCAAGTTTGCCATGATTGTAACCGATTGGGTTACGCTAATCTTCCTGTGTTAAGATGTATTTTAGTTGCATGTGTTGCAGTACAAAATGCAAATATTTTTGTGCATAGCAGATATTTCGTCCGACAACCATATGCGTCATGACACATTTCCAAATTTAATGCGTCAAGATAAGACGCCGTATTCATTAAAATGTTCATTTCTGTTAAACAACTGTGATCAACCAAGTAATGAAGGTTATTTTTATTCCTTTTTTTTAGTCTAAAAATATATTTGCCATTATATCTTGGTTGGCCTTGGGGTGATAGTTAACATGGGCACAATGATGCTTACTGGAAAAGGCTAAGGGGAGAACTGTCCCTTCTAAAAGATTAATGTAGATATAATGGTTGATATACTGTTTTATCAAGCAGATTGAAAATGCCAAATTTTTTTTTTCGGAAAGTTTCGTCTCCCCGAAAGGTTCTCCACCCCCCTATAAGCTTCTGGAGTCGACCTTGTATTAACGTTTCTTTAACGTTGCTTCCAAAGACGGTAAGTACAGCGAAGATAGTGATATGTTTGTATGAATAAAGTATTGACTATTTTACTCCCGTAGGTTTATCATGAACTTGGCTGGACTGCTAGTGCTGCTAAAGCAAGGGAGGACTTAGATGGCACTGATCACCCAATGGTGGAACAAATGTATATATTACGGACATACATCCGTGAGGCCAGGTGTGGTTCCTTTATTTTCTTCTTTCTTTTTCCTTCTTCTATTCAATTAAATCAATTAATCCAAAAGAAACATGGAAAAAAAATGCTAAATTTTAGACCCTCACAAAAGGTTCTTTTTATAGTAGCACTAAAATAGAAGGACAAGAAGAAAAAATAAAAAAATAAACAACAACAAAAAACTACCATGCCAATCAAAACAAACGAATAAAACAAATTGAAAAGGAAAGATAGAGAGGGGAAAAGAAGGGAAGAGAGAACTAATTGTCTAGGCATAAGTGGTGGTTGGTTAGCTCTTTTTTAAATTGTCCGTAAGAATGACATAGCCGAATTTTGACTGGTAGGGAATTTCAGATGGAGGGACAACATAAAACTGGATTGAAATCTGATCTTATGGTTTTGTTTTTATGAATGAAAATATCCGTGTCATTTCTGAGAGACTAAGAAACACAATATTCATTTCTTGGTTAAGAATTTAAAAGATATAATTGTTTGACGAACTTCGAAGAATTGTTTGAAGGAGTCCATGAAAATACTTAAAAATGAAACAAGAGGAAAGAAGGATGTATGTGGATTGACCATCCAGTAAATTTATCATGAGCTGGTCGGTTACCTCAGACACTAATTTAATTGCTCTGTCATATATTTTGAAAACGAAAAGGTAAAAGAAAAGAATATATTTTGAAATATATTTATTCAAAATATATTTTGAAAAAGTAAAAGAAAAGAATGTCGATAGCCATTCTGTTGGACAGTGGTAAATATAAGGTTGAATGAGAGAATGAAAGCGGATCTTTGTTACTGAATAAAATAAAAAAATAAGTTTTTTAAATGAAAGTAAGGAGCAACATTAAAACTTAAAACGAACCGAAATTACTCCGTATATGAAAGAGGCTTGCGCTAAACTTTGACTCTTTCTCTTAACTCTACTTTTTAAAATAGTAAGAAACTTTAGCGTAAAGAGCGGGGCGTTTAGGAGGGACCAGCCCCTTTCATATACGGAGTAATTTTTGTTCGTTTTAAATTTTAATGTTGCTCCTTACTTTCATTTAAAAATTAATTTCTCGACATTTTTGAATGAATGCATGTTTTGATCTTGGCTCTCCGCACATCAATATTAAAACGACATTTGCATATTAATTAATTGCAATTAATCGATTTTGCATTAATTGATTTTGAGAAAAAAGGAGCGAGGGAGGAGGCCTAATTGCCCTCCAATTTTTTGAGTACTTAAAAAGGCAACTACAACTTTTAATTTTTACGAACGTTTTCATTGGTAAAAAATATACTTAACTTCCGAATTAACTTACGTAACGAACTTCTGTATTCGTATGTTCTTATTGCGTATATGAGGGGGTTCCTACCTCGTCGATACCTCGCTCTTAACACTAAAGCTTGAATTTTGTCCCAATTCCTTAAGAATAACCTCTGAATCACCAAGGTCGTGGAATAAATAGTTGAAAGTACTAAAACTGCTTTAGCGTAAAGAGTGAGATATTACGAGGAGGTAAACTCCTCATATGCGTAATAATTTTTGCTCGTTTTAAGTTTTAATACTGCTCCTTACTTTCAGCAGATTTTTTTTTTTAATATTCATTGTTTTTTTTTCAAATAATCCTAGAAAATCCTGCGCCCCCTTCATTGGAATTCTCTTCCCCCATGAGAAGTTCCTCCATGGAAATATCCTCCCGCGTCCCCCTCCCCCTCAACTCTCCCCCCTAAACCAAAAAAAAACTAAAAACGACTGTGCACTTCCCAGTATCCGTTACTGTATGTAAACACAGATCAAAGTTTGTAACTTGCTGCCCCTTCCCACGGGAACTGCGGGGGAGTAAGTCGTCCCCAAAGACATAGTTATCAGGCTTTTCGACTATGGTGAATAAAATGGCTATCCCAGAATTTTTATCCGGTGACTTTTGGTAAAAAATGAGCATGGGAGGGGGCCTAGGTGCCCTCCAATTTATTTGGTCACTTAAAAAGGGCACTAGAACTTTTGATTTCCGTTAGAATGAGCCCTCTCGTGACATTCTAGGACTACTCAGTCGATACGATCGCCCCTGGGAAAAAACAACAAAAAACAAATAAACACACATACATGATCTGTCTTCTGGCAAAAAATGCGAAATTCCACATTTTTGTAGATAGGAGCTTGAAACTTCTACAATAAGATTCTCTGATACGCTGAATCTGATGATGTGATTTTCGTTAAGATTGTATGACTTTTAGGGGTTGTTTCTTCCTATTTTCTAAAATGAGAAACTAATCTTGATGAAACTTATATATTTAAAATCAGCATTAAAATGAAATTCTTTTTATGCAACTATTTGTATCAAAATTCCAATTTTTAGAGTTTCGATTACTATTGAGCCGGGTCGCTCCTTACTACAGTTCGTTACCACGAACTGTTTTACTGGGGAAACATTGACGAAACTTCTGAAGATTTTCTAGGTTTCTGGAAAGCTTAAGTTTCACGAGAGCACAGTGATGTTTGAAAGAAAGATTTTTGTCCAATAAAATACCCAGAAATCGAACATGTCTATCAGGGGGACGAGTTATATCACCATGAGTGGTAGAAATAGTTTGAACCAAAGGACAAGAAGTACCTGATCTGGAAAAAAATAAGTAGACCTAGATTTAAGGCATGGCGATTTGCATTGAACGAATCAAAGGTTCTATCTAGAACAGGATACACTTACTTGATAAGAGAATAATTTTTAATTTCTGAACACCCAAGAGTACTATCATCTGTAAATGCAAATAGCACTGGGTCTTGAGTTGCCTCACTAGGTGAAACAAAATTGTCATCACAAAGCTATAGCAACTTCGTTTAGCTTTTACAGCAATAAAAAGATTATTGATGAATGTAAGGATCATAGTATATTTCTTTCATTCCTTTATTTTTTCTTTTTTCAATTCTATTATTTTTCTTCCAGTTTCCTTTATATTAATTTTCTGCTATTCCTTTATCTTTAATCCTTTGATTTTTTTATCTTCTTCCTTTCATTCTTTATTTCATTCCTTTATTTTTCTTTTTTCTTTTCTATTATTTTTCTTCTATTCCTAAATTTTCTTTTTTATTTTTCTTCTTTGATTTTTCTTTATTACCAAATGTCATACGTACCATTCTGATTGACTGTCTATTTTAAATTTATTCCGATGTCCTGTTGAACATTCCTAGCCGAGTGGATTTGTACGCTGGTTTTATGATCCTTTGTCCAACACGACGAGGGTTCGAATCCTAGTGTACTCAATTATTTGGTTTGGGACGGGGGTTAGCCGCGTGACTCTCTAAGCTCAGCCAGAGTCGACCCTGCTCTACTTGCGTACCTGGAGAAATCGGGAAGGTAAACAGGAAGGGTGTGCAAAAGTACGGTATGGTTGGCCCTCACTCCCCATTACACTTCCTGGCTGAAGGGCCAAGAAATGGAGATCAGCACCATCGGTAGGGACTGCAAAGTTCAATGCCGTATTCTTTACCTTTTACCATGTTGAGCCAGGGAAGACCAAGGGTGAATAAATGATCCCTAATCCATGCTGTCTGAATGCTTCCTAATCTGTTTGTGATTTGTCATAAATATAAAACAAATCTTTTGGAATATAAAACTGGTAACAAATACAAACTAATAAATAATGAAATTATATCTATATATGTCTAATAATAATTTATACATTTCTATTTTATAGATGTTAATAGCTAATAATTATAAAAGCAATGAAATAAATAAAGTTAATTACAGTTTGTTGTGACTTTTACAACTCTTATGTTTTAGCTCCGCTACTCTACCGCCATTAAATGAAAGCTCAATTAAATTTAACTGTAAATTAAATTACTTAAATTAATTTAATTAGTAAATAAATTAATTTCTAAGCTTAATTAATTATAAATTAAATAAAAGCTCTAAACTAAAAGAAAGCTTAGCTTTTCGATTCTTTGTTATTTTTTCTGATTTTGGCTGGTTTTTGATAAATTTCGGACAGGCAAAATTTGGAAAATTCCCATTTTAATAGATGATAAATGTGATGAAATAAATGTATCTGAAAAAGTGACTATGATAAAATGTTTGTCTTGAATTTTGTTTAAGTAGCTCAACCTTTTTAATCATAATAACCTTTCTGTAAATAAACTATTTTGATTGTTTTGGAGTGACTTAATAAGTTTAATCAAGGGTAACACTTGTTATTTTTTTCCAACTATCAAGTATTTTTTCATAACTATCCTTATGCCATTTTCGGGCGGTGGAGGAATTCTCTATCCCTCCTGTCTACAGGTATGTGGCCCTGAAAGCATCCCACTGACCTTCCAAATCCGGTCCTTATTCTATTTTCGGGGCGGAGGAATTTACCTTCCATCTTTCCTGTATGCATGTATGTGTTTATGGCCCTGATTGCGACCATTCACTTCAATGAGCCTTTGCGTTGGCATTAATGTTCAAGGGTAGAAGTTCCAAAATATAACAAGCACAATTGACAAAAGAACATCTTCACGCACTAATAGCCTACTAATTAATGTAACACGACCATTAATTCATAGTTAGCAAAAGATACTAAAGGTTGATCTTGACAAAGATGACAAATTAAGTGAAGTTATTTTAAAAGTTTTATATTAGTTAATTAACAGGAAAGGCTGCCATTGTTTAAAAATTGAGCGATTCAATTAAAGTTAATTAAATTTTAGCAATAAATTAAATTTACTTAGTTAAATAAATCAATTTATTTGAGCGATTCAATTAAATTTAGTCGATTAAATTAAATTTAAGGAATATATTATACTGTAATCACCATTTCAGGAATACTTATTTCATCATATTTATCCTCTATTTGGCGAGTCACCTATTTGAATATATTATTTCATATATTCTACTTTATAGTCTATTTTATATTTTATGTTCTTTGTTAGTTTATTTTTAGTCTTATATTTAGTTTCTATTTAGTTTTATATATTGTAGTCTTTGTTATAGTCTTTATTAGTTTATAGTCTATTTTATAGTTTATTTGAAGGAGGTGAAGTTCAGCCCGCCTCATATATGTCAAAAACGAGACGAAATTCTGTGTACCACTCCCACGACCCTAGCTGTTTACACAAAAGTAGAGGCTTTTTACATATAGTGTAGTATGTAGTTAAACGTTCTTAGCGTGGCTTTAAAATAGAATTGGATAAGTTAGATACCCAAAACTGCCTGAAAAAGAAGCCCTCATTTGCTCAAGCACTTTTCGGGTTTCTTGCAAACAAAAGTGCTATTGTGTATTTTGCACTTTTCATCGCAAAATCAGTATTTGCCAAAAATGATTCGAAATTAGAAACATAAAAAAAAACTATAAAATAAATAAGGAATAATAAATAATAGTAATAGAATAAGATATTAAAAAAAAATTTCCTATAACATTAGAAAATATTTCTCCGACTGGTAAATTGATCTGAAAACTGCAGGTAAATAACCCTTTTTTTAGACTATCACTCTAGGACTTTGGGAGGTAAGCTTCTTCTTATTCATCCACCCACTCTGTGTGTCAACCACACAACCCTAGCTATAACTGTAACAAGTAGATGTTTTTTCCGATATATTGGAATTTTTCGATTAAATTTAGTCTTTCGCTTAACGTTGATAAAAGTGAGTATCTTTATTTCAATTTTCTATCCCCTCTTAGACCTCTAAGTTCTAAGATTTTTCTATCCCTTATGTAGACTCGATGCAGTAGTTGGGCATTACACTTGCCAAAAATCTTAAAACTTTTCGTGAGCTTGCCATCGGGGATACTAGCACAAAAGTCCAGATTGGCTACTCTAAAATTATACCCAATCGAGGGAAATATATTTGTATTGCCCTTGGATGGTTTTCTTCTTCTTTTTCAAATCATTCTGTTCTTTACCTTTCTGGGCTTGAACCCTATTTTTAGGAAAAAGGATTTTAGTGATTTTCGAGTGGCTTATTTCCGTTGTAAATATCTTCTCTATCTACTTCGTTGGTATAGGAATCGAAAGAAAGTAAATAAGTTCTATTTTCCGAATGTTACTGAGAAGCTTACTGGTTTACACAAAAGGCTTTCAGAATCAGCCTATCGCCATTTGTCGACTCACCATGGGTTCATCTGTTTGTTTTATTAATTTTATTTATTTAATTTTATCGTTGTTTAATTGTTTTTGGTGATTAATGTTTTTGTCAAGTTTTTGTTGATTTTTGTTTTGGAATCATATTTTTTTCTGTTTTCTAAAGTGTTTACTCCACTATTTATATTGTGATGTGAGCGGGTTACAAATCTGAAACCATCACTAATTTTTTACCTTTCATGAATGTTTATAGGAATCAATATTTCCACGATTTATTATGAACAGATTTAGAGGTAACACTGGGAAATTTGAGAGGTGGTAGATTCAAAACGTCAAAAACCAGCGTATCGTGTGGAAAAAACAAGGAAACTATGGGAAACATCTTGAAATCTCCTGGAGACACGGGTCTATAGGTCCCCCATACGTACAGTGATAAAGCTGATGGGTCATAATCGAATCATTCCATGTAGGAGTAGTTTAGTCTTGGGAAGTGTATTCAGTAGTTACATGTCTGCAAGCTATCGACATAAGATGCAAAAAATTGCTATAATTAGGCTTATGCGCATTTTGAAAATCTCGATTGTAAGTTCTAGTCAAGCCTACAAAACCGAGCCAAAAAAAACGTTACAAAATTCTAGTAATCCCTAATCCTGGGTCAAACACCGCCAATATCGCTAGCTAGCCCCCCTCCTCCTAATCAAAATCTTGAGCACAGCATTATCCTAGCTTCTTCAAGGAGCTGGCATTACAAGAATCTAATTCGCTAAAATATATCATAGGTCCAAGTCTAATGTGTCATAGGTCTAAAAAATGTCATATGTGTCCAGCCAGGAAGAAATAGATGATTCAGTTACCATTATCGAATTAGATTATCAGCCGAACAAACTAGGCTTATGAAAACTCGATTCAATTGGAGTTTTTTTTTTTTTTTTTTTTTTTTTTTTTTTTTTTTAATTCGACTAAAGCTAGTAAGATATTTTTTTTTATTAAATTACCTTGCTAGGTGACAACCTTACTATTTGATGTCTTGTTTATTCTTGGAGAGATGTTAAAATAATAATATGGCATTGAGCCACTTTAATCCCCCCCCCCGTCTTAACGTCCTTGAATACACCGAAAATTTTTCAGTTTTGGCTAAACAAAGGTAATAGCAACTATATTTTGTAACTATTTTTAATAGTGTTTGTGTTCTAGCTAATTGTCAATTTATTATTTATATGTATCATTAACTATAGGGAGCAAAATCGAATGGATGAAGTTGCAACCCTGGAAAGAAACTTAGAAGAACTAGAAGCTGAATATTCCAAATTATGATTGTGGTTTTTGTACGACCATTTCGTATTGTGTTTTTTTTTTAATTTTTGTTCCAAGTAAACGGAAATCAACGATTTTTTGTTTTAATTTAAGGGATTTTCTGCGGGGAGGTACACATTGGAGGGGGCTTCAAATCTTACCCGCTTCAAAATCAGTCTTTTCGCCATTTTCCTCTGATTTATTATACCTTTCGTAAAATCCCCCCACTCTGATGTGAATTCATGCCAATTGGTTTTTTCTCTAAGGTTTTGCTGTTTTTGCTTCCTAGGGCTTGGGCTGCCCATTCTGAATAACCGTAAACATAAGTGACACGCACCACGGTACCACGTTTAACGTGGAGAGGCGCCATGTGGCAGTAGTTTACTAGGCATGGCGGAATAAGTGGTACTCTGGAATGAACGCTTGGTGGCGGAGTAGTACGACTCCTCGTTATATGTCTCCAAAGCAAATCGTTCAACTGCTATAAAAATGTATTCTGCAAGCAAATCTTTCCTCTCAAATTTTGTGCCACTTTTGGATACGTCAGGTTGAGCACAAACAGATTCGGCTTTACCTAACACATATATCAAACTGATTTAAGTCATAAATACATAAACGAAAAAAAGTCGGCGAAAAGTTATGTGAAGCCCAATCCGTCCTGCGTCCCTCATTTTCTCGTATATTCGTAGATTCTCGAGAAAAAATATTTTAGACTTTTTAGTCTTTTGCTTTTATTACGATGAAATTCTATTTATTCTTATGCAAACACTTATAAATTGCATATTTATAGCTACTAAGCCCTCTTGGTTTCCAATTGGAACTAGTATGATTTTGAATTTCATTTTGAGTCCCTAAAAAATTTTTCTTTTCTCAGGTTCGAATCTAAGTTACCACGGCAATAGACAAGTGCTCTAACTAGTCCGCTATCAAGTATTGTAATTACGACAAAAAAAATATGGTCCAAAAAAAAAAAGAATACATGATTGTGAGTTAAGGAAAATAACTTAAAACAAACAGAAATTATTCCGTATCTGAAAGGGAATAATTCATATACGGAATAATTTCTGTTCGTTTTAAGTTTTAATGTCGCTCCTTGCGTTCAGTTAAAAAAAAACTTTTTTTTTAAATTTTATTATTTAAAGCTATGGGTAAGTTATTCGACCCAAGTTGTATTAGAGACTGTTGTGGGTACTTGTATGATGTAGCCCCTACTTAATATTCTTCTAATTTGTTTCTTTGACGCTCAGTTCTAATGAAATATACCAAAGTAAGATAAAAAATATAATACTTAGAAACAAATTTGTTCTATATATTTGCGCATTAGGGGGATGAGGTTTAAGTATAGTGGGTCTGCATGCCTAATATGTTAGGTAAAATTATTCCGTATATTATGCAGTAAGAATTATTTTCTAACTTCACACTGTCCAAATATTTACCCCCCCCCCCTAATATTCAAATATATAGCTCAAATTATACATTTTCCATCTATTCTGCCACTTCTCTTTGTCTTGTCTCACGCTAAGATGAAAGAAACTAAAGAAAAAAAAACCGGTTCTATAATGTGTCAATGAATGATCAGCTTGAGCGGTAAAGGGTTTGTCATACCATTACCCTGTTCTGTTTTTCATTAAAGAAAGAAACAGAAGTGGCATTTTTAGTCGCGGGGCTTTGCGTTTAACTGGTGCATTTCCCGTAATTTCCCTTGCAAGCCTTTTAGGACACGCCCCATTTCCCCCATGGAATCTATGTCCTAGCCTCCTTGGAAGCTAGCGCTGCTAATTTGGGGATGTACCCCAGGCTAAAACCTACTTGACTTCTTTTTTTTGATATTTCAAAAATAGCTTTTTTGATATTTTCATTGAGTCCAGTTAGATTTTTGGCCCAATTAGCCCCAAAATGCCCCAGTTAGATTTTTTAAAACACCCCCCCCCCCTTACATTTAATTGAATTGTCACCACTGTTTGAAGCATCCTTTACAAGACACTTGTAGTCAACGCATCAATTTTACCATCAAAAGGATGACAAGGTACTTGCGTCATCTTCTAATGAATAAAGTAGTGTACATGTTTGCACCGCATGTCTCCAAATTCAAATTGTCTTCAAATTCATGGTCTTAATCAAAACAAGTGCTACGCCAGGTGTTGCCTCAGCGGAAAATCTTATGTTGCATCCCTGCCTAAACCCATAAGCCTTGTGACTCCTGGAAGGAACCACCCAACTACTCCCGGGGATGGTTAACCCACTGCTTCATGACGGGGATCCTGAATTCTTCAGAAAGTTTCAGTTTTTCCTTTTTTGTCGGCTTTTTCTAAGATATATATATATATATATATATATATATATATATATATATATATATATATATATATATATATATATATATATATATATATATATATATATATATATATATATAATCAAGATCACTTGATCAATTCACCTATTGAATTGGTGTCAGCATCAAGAGAGCATAAACTATCCTTCCAGGGTTGCCACATGTAGCAAAAAGCGATATTTTAACACTATGTTATTATGTGTAGCACTGTAGCATGTGCTCAGGGTTGCTAAAATAGTGATAAAGCAAAAAATGCTATTGTAGCACTATTTTGTATGTGTAGCACGTGCTCAGGGTTGCTAAAATAGTGCCAAAATAGCGAAAAAGGGTACTTATCGGTTATATAGTAAACACTCAGGAAGTAAAAGTTCCATTAATGCTAATGAAATCAAACAAAATATAATAGTTTAAAAACAAATTTGGGCTATGTATTTGAACATTAGGAGGGGGGTAAAGCGAAGCCTATATTAAACTCGAGACCTAACCAAATCAAAATACCAACTAAATAATTAAATAAGATATAGCTACAATTCATTTTCCAACCAAGTCAAAGTTAATTGTGTGGTATAAAGAAATTGCTTGACCAGTTTCTTGTGTCATGTTCGCATCATCCGCAATCGGAATTCTTGTGTTTATTATATAACCGATAAGCACACAAAAAAGTGCTATCTTAGCATTATTACAATCAATTTTTTGACTATAGCATCGAAAATCGCTGTGCAGCACGCAATTATAGCACTTTAGGAACTGACCGTGTCGGCAACCCTAATCCTTCTCCATTGAACATAGTCTAGAGCCACCACGCGTACGTCTTCAGGCCTTATTCATGCCTTCTAATCTTTTCATGACCATCATCTTCAGATGGAGGGTCCGGCCCTACCGATCCTAGGCCCTTGAATTTGTAGTCCGCTATGGTCGGCTCAACCCACCCTAATAGGATCGAGGCAGCACCCTGAAGAGGCAGCAGTCCATAACTGGTATACCCTGCCGCAGTTGTGCTGCTATAGAGGATCCTCATACGAGGTTATTCTAATAAAAAAAAGGTAAAGATCAGGTTGCATTTGATAAATTTTAAGTGGTGTGGGTCTGTGCTTCATTGTTGCTTTTCCTGTGAATTTCTTACCGCTTACCTTCTTAGTCACGAGGATCCCTCCCTTTATTCTATGGAGACCGCTTAATAGCCTCCCTGGAAGCATCCTTGACAGTTCACATGTACACAACATATCAGCTTTATCTAAAAAATGATGACGAGGTAATTGCATCATGTTTAAAGCATTTTGTAAAATGTTTTGAGATTATTTGTGAAAAAACTGCGCAGTTAAGGTTTTTTTGGCACAGTTGCTAGATTTTTTTTAACAAAAATGATAAGAGGCTATAACAGCGCCATCGGAATCCATAGTAACAAAGGTTTTGGATTAGTATCAAAACTCGTTTTAGTTTTCTGTTAATGAAGTCATTTGAAAGGAAGAGTTTCAGGTAGTAGGATCAGGTGTGACGATGTCAGAAGATCATTTTGATAGATTTGAACACTTTAACTTTGATATGGACAAGCATCTCTTCTCCGGTAAGTAAATTTAATAATGCAGTCTGTCTTTTTTTTTAATTTAGCTAAGTTTTTGGGTAAATTTACCCGAAGTTGGATAGAAAAAAATGTAATAATCGTCATTTAATGTTCTTTCCAAAACTAAATGTAATAATCTTCATTTAATGTTCTTTCCAAATATAATAATCACGCCTCACACCCTCCACCACCTTACGGGGCAAGAATTACTAAAAAATTTGCTAACATTTTCTCCATCAATGTTACCCCCCCCCCCCATCCTAAGTTTTAAAAAATGCCCTGTTTGGTATTTTCATTGGCAAACTCTTGTTTAGCTACTGCCCTTAATTCCCTTTCCTGCTCGTTTGTTTCATTATCTCGAAATCTGTCTTACATTGCATATGCTGATGACATAATCCTTCTAAGGCGGTCCAAGTCTAGTCTTGTTTCTAATTTTAATATTTTAATTAATTGTTTAAAAGGTTTGGGCCTTTCTATCAGTTTTGAAAAATGTCAATTTTTTGTTGTAAATTGTTTAGAGGATAATGTCAGGGCGACTCTCGATTGCGGCAATGGTGTTATTTTTCAGTCGTCGCCAATAGTCACTTATTTGGGATTACCTTATGCTGCTTCGAAAAGAGATTTCAAACCAGTCCTGGTTCAGCATGTTCAGATGAAACTACGCAAGGCATTTGGTCTTTTAATTCGTTTTCGGGGTCTTTACCGTCGGGACGTCCTTGGTCGTATGTATAGCGCTGTTGCTCTGCCTCACGTATTGTTCCCGTCCCTCCTCTTCCGAAATTTCAGACCTTCTGATCTTTCGCCCATTAAAGTTGCTTATTTTAAATTTTGTAAATTTTTACTTGGTTTCCCCCTTTCTTTTAGTAACACTGAGATTGTTTTAAAGCTTAATGTGAAGGATCCTGTAGTCTGTATAAAGAAAAAATATAAAACATTTGAAGATAGGGCGAAAATTAGCCTTTTAGGCCACAATTTATTTCCGTTTTTTAGTAACAGTTCTGGCTCTTCATGATTTATAGGCTAATCTATTTAGCAAGTGTTTTTTTTTTTTTTTTTTTTTTTTTTTTTTTTTTTTTTTTTTTTTTTTTTTTTTTTTTTTTAAGTGTTCGATCAATATTTGATACGTTTTGATTGTAAGTGTTATCAGTTGTTTTTTCTTTATATTATATTGTAGCGTACTCCTCATTTTTTGAGGGAAATAAAGAAAATAAATAAATAAATAAAAACATTTAAAGGGCCGTAGGTACTTCCGTATTATACGGCACACACTCGAGAATTTAAATCGAGAAGATGAGACAGTAACAATTTACACGGTTTTTATACCACACAATTAGCTTCGGCTCGGTGGAAGACTACATTGTAGCTATGTTTTAATTAAATATTTAGTTGGTATTTTGATTAGGTTAGGTAGGTATTTAGTATAAATCTGTGCGGCCCCCCTACCATAATTCTTTATAGATTTCATAATTTTGTTGCTAAAGTATTTTATTTTCATTATGTTTGTTTTATTTCATTAGCATTCACGAAACTTCACTTCTCGAGTGTGTCGTGTGTACTAAATAATACGAAAGTATTGGGCCCTTTACTTTGACAAATACATTTTGCCTTCATCCCCAACATTTTCGTGAATTAGCCCCACTGGTGACAATCGTGACCCAGCGCCACTAATGGGGCAAGATTTAGTCCTATCTTATCACAAAAGGTGATCATATCAGTTTGCTTTATTTTTGGTTCTTGTTTCTCATCAACAGTTACTTCGTAGTGTGAAATAAAGCCAATTTGAAAAGTTTTGTATATGTGCTAACCAAGGGCTACATCTGCCCCTACCAGAGGATGCTGGGACGTACTTGTCAGTGTGGGGACCACAACATTTGGAAAATGTTGAATGGGGGATCAAGGGAAATTATTTCGAAGCTTACATCTTTGGAAATTTTCCATGGGGACCGTTGCTTGGCTATTTGGTGGCCAGAGCTATTCCTTGAAAGCAACGAGGGAATTGAGGGTACACCTACGTATAGGATAGGGGAAAAGTACAACGGGAGTAAGTAATGTTTAATCGACTCTGAGGGATATTCCGCTTTGTTGCCTCAGTCGTTTTTTTCAAGGATAAAATCGCAGAATAGGCCTATCCAGCGAGCATTGGTGTAAACCCGAGACCATCTCTTCTCTTCTTAAAGATTGTAAAATTTCCTTGTTCTGCAGCTAAATGATCTTCGGTCGGACGTATCACGTGCAAAATTCGATGTGTTCATTGGAAGTCTAGGTAAAGGAATGCGTCTTGTTCTGAAACAGATAACTAAATTGATGTTTCAAGCTTACACTTCTTTTAATTAAAAAAAAAAAAAACCATACCTGAAATCTTCACTCTGATTGGTCAATCATAAATTTTGGGCTTGAAAGTTGAACATTGTTCAACTCAACAAATTTTGAACTGGGTACGTAATTGGCTTTGTAGTCGGAGATAATTTTGATTGTATTGATAAGTGAGACTATAATTTAGCCCGGGTATTTGTCAACTGCAAAAGTTTAGGTTTATTTTATTTCCCTTGTGCACCTACTTGACCTTGTCATGAACTTCTAGGGCAAAGTGGAAGGCTGCGGACGAAACAGGAAGCTGCTCTTCATACAAACCGATTTGACCCTAGTGGACACTCAAGAAAGCTAGTAACGAAAATGAAAAACACGGAAATTAAAAAACGTGCTGACAAAAAATGACTTCTCCAGGGTTGTGAATTCTATAGGTAAGAATTTCCTTTCGTGATTTTAGCTCGGCGTCTTAAGATCTTAAACAGACGGTGGATCTTATAACATCCAACCCCTTGTTCTACTGTTGCGATTTCGCGCAAAATCCTGCAACATGCGACAAACGACATAAATCGTGCGACAAACTATCCGTTTTGCTGCAATGTCGGATGCATTGAATAAGTTCAACTCGTACGAAAAATCGCATGCGTTGTTCTGATTTAAACAAAAATTGAAAAATGAAAATGATAAAAAAAAAATCAGTTTGAGAACCTGATTTGAATACTTCTAGTTTGTCGCAGCGACGCAAAAGTCTGCGTTTGTTTGTGAACCTCAATCCGATCCTGTCGTACGTCTGTTCCGCCAGAAAAAAAAAATCGCGTCGGGATTGACGCAGCAGTGGGAATCAGGGGTAAAGGCGCAGATCTTATAACGTCTTATGTAGAGGTGGACTAGGTGATGGATTCGAGGGATGGCGGAGGGCGGAGGGCGGGGGAGGGCGGTCGAATCACTGATAATATTCTTGATTGTGTGAGTTATTCCGCTCCTAAAGTCCTTCGCATTGTGCATCGTCTTGATATTAACAGACAAACTATTCCTGAGAGCATACCTAATTTTTTCGTGGAGTCCTGTAGTAATGAATTAGCTGGGCCTTTGTCATTGCTTATCCGGCTGGGTTTTCAATCTGGAACTTTTGCATTCGCTCACATATCCGCCAGTGTCGTTCATATACCGAAACCAAATGG
The DNA here is from genome assembly GCF_032884065.1 of Artemia franciscana. NCBI lineage: Eukaryota > Metazoa > Arthropoda > Branchiopoda > Anostraca > Artemiidae > Artemia > Artemia franciscana. The sequence goes on from NC_088881.1 coordinate 32,618,474, forward strand.
ACATCCAAAGAGCGTGGGCATATTGCTAGGCATATCTAGTAAAGAGGCGTCATTCCGTGTTATAATAATTTTGTAGAAATAAGGATAAAATTTTCAAGCGGCCACTGATGAAAAAAAGAATGAGTTTCGAAGCTGGGGTTCCAAAGTTTTGTGGTTGCTTAAACCGGTCATAATAACGTTCAAAGGGAATTCCGAGTCTAGGGTGTTTTCTAGCTTTTTTTTTACCAAGCAGCCCCATCATCTATAAAAATTTTGGAACCACTTCTGATTAGACATGTCAAGGAGATGGGGATGAGGACGATGAAATTTTGTTATTTGTGTATGACCTTTGGATGGATGTTATACAACCCGTGTAGCATTTATTTACCAAGGAAAAACTGTAACCTGAAAGATAATACAGGGAGCGTGATAAAAAATAATTGGGTTTCAACCCACACGAAATAAATTCAACGGTACTATCGGGTAGCCCTCCCCCCTCTCCTCTTTTCGACACTTACGACAACTAATGAGGAGGGAATATATTTTTATTTAAGAATGTTTATTTGTTTTTCTCTCCCAGGGGTGATCGTATCGACCCAGTCGTCCTAGAATGTCGTAAGAGGGCTCATTCTAACGGATTAAAATTTCTAGTGCCCTTTTTAAGTGAGAAAAAAATTGGAGGACATCTATTCCACGCTCATTTTTTCCCAAAGTCACTGGATCAAAATTTTGAGATAGCCATTTTGTTCAGCATAGTCGAAAAACCTAATAATTATGTCTTTCGGTACAGCTTAATCCCCCACAGTCCCCGGAGGAAGGGCTGCAAGTTAGAAAACAGACGTTTTCAGGGGGACTTTTTCGCGTTAAAGAGGGGGAAGGGGTTACGTGGGAGGATCTTTCCATGGAGGAATTTATCATGACGGAAGAAAATTTCCATGGAGTGGCCGCAGGATTTTCCAGAATTATTTAAAAAACAATGAGAAAATAAATAAAAAAAGTTTTTTTAGGTGGAAGTAAGGAGCAGCATTAGGACTTGAAATGAATAGCTTTAGTGTAAAGAGCGAGGTATTTACGAGGGGAGAACCCCCTCATATACGTAATAAAAATATACAAATATAATATTTGTTCCGTAAGTTAATTTGTAAGTTACGTGTATTCATTACAAATAAAAAACTATGAGAAAGCCATTTAGCCAAAAAAAAATAAATTAATATGCAAATTTCATTTTAATTATTCATGTGCGGTGAGCCAAAATCAAAACATGCATTAATTTAAAAACGTTCAGAAATTAAATAAAAAAAAACAAATTTTTAGCTGCAAGTAAGGAGCACCATTAAAACTTAAAACAAACAGAAATTATTCCGTATATTAAAGGAGTTGTCCCCTTCTCAACGCCTCGCACTCTACGCTAAAGTTTTTTATTGTTTTAAAAAGTAGAGTTGTGAGAAAAAGTTAAACTGTGTGCATCTATGTTACTTCAGCACTAAGAACTGTAGTTGGATTTCTTAATATAGCTCTATAAAACAAGGGCATTTTTTTCAATTCGTATAGAAAATTTCACAATTACAAAGAGAGAGAGAGAGAGAGAGAGAGAGAGAGAGAGAGAGAGAGAGAGAGAGAGAGAGAGAGAGAGAGAGAGAGAGAGAGAGAGAGAGAGAGAGAGAGAGAGAGAGAGAGAAAGAGAGAGAACAAGTATAATGTGAATATGCCATCAAATCTACATGGCTCAGAGGGACGTTGTCGGAGACATCGACCATTCGACCCAGTGTGGCACCAGTGAGTTTCACCACAATGAAGTCACTTAATGTATTGGGGTATAGGAGGCAACATTTTAGTAGAGAAAGTTATGAGAAGCTAAAAAAGTAAATGAAGAGTCATTGAACCTAATGATTTTTAAACAAAAGGAAAATAGCGATCAATGACCTGAATTATTATTGCGTTTAATTAAGATAAACTGCAAGGTGTTAGACAAAAAACCGGATAGATACATTATTCAAAACTCAAAGTTAGACAGGTTTCTAAATTTTCACTACTTCATCACTAGCGTTGCTAGGGGGGGGCAGAGTCCCCCTGGAAAAATTTCACTTATAGAAGAATCCAGAAAATCAAGTATAAAGCTAAGTTTTGAAGAAAATGATAAACCAGCCCCCTTCCCTTCTTGACGAAACCAAAGAAGTAAATTTTTATCTTTTTGTTATTTCTTTTTGTTATTTTGAGAACTATTGTTGTTTTTGTTATTTGAGAACACTTTTGGGTATTTTTCATTTATTTTTATTGTCTTATTGCCAGTTGCTTCTGTTGTTGAGAGGATTTGCTCATTTATTCTATATTCCACTTTTGTCGTTTTTACATGGAGTGGTTGTTCTATATACGAAAAATCAAAATGAATAATTGCTCTAAAAGCTTTAAGGCCATGGCAACAAATTTTGGCAACAAATATTTTGGCAACACAATTTTGGCAACAAACAGATAGGCAATAAAAAAAAAAGAATCCCTCTTTTCTTACTATAATTGTCAGCCATCCTTCATCAAACGTAAAATCTTCTCTAGGTTTCCACACACTTCCTTTCGCAGCTCACTCAATTATTCACACCTATCCATCGTATGACCCACAATATCTCCACACATGGGGCAAAAGTAAGGACAAGCCTGTCCTTGCCTCGTCCCTAAATATTTTATTTTTCCCCCAAGTGGTAACCCATCCACCCTCAATTCAATAAACTTCAACTCCTCGTTTCTAAAATTCACCTTTAGAAATACCCCTTCACCCCTTGTCTACTTTACAGCCACGCAGAGTCACGGTGAATCAGAGAGGCTTCAAGCTGCCATACCTGTACCTGTACTTATCTGTTAGCCAGTACACACTTGAGAATTTGGATCTATAAAATCAGACGTAAACCGGTTTTTTACTATTTCAACATGGCGACAATTAGCTTCGGCTCAGTGGAAAGCTACATTGTAGCTATATTTTAATAAAAAATTATTTGATTCTTTGGTTTGGTTAAGCTACATTTTGCATGCATCCCCACTATACTTCCCCCTCCCCTAATGTGCAAACATACAGCCCAAATTACATGTATCATATCTATTGCCAAAGTGTCTCAGTTGTTTCAACCCCATACCTTTAGATTCAAATTCTCGAGTGCATACTGCCTAACAGACAAGTACCCCTGTACCTTTTGATCACGAAAAATTTGTCCTACCGCATAAGTTTGATATTTTGTTATTCAAACTAATATGACATTTTCATATAAAACACTTTCGTATATATATTACATATATATATATATATATATATATATATATATATATATATATATATATATATATATATATATATATATATATATATATATATATATATATATATATATATATATATATATATATATAATTGGCCGTGAAATACACTTTTCTATGGTTCGGGCCCCTCCCGCGTCATTAAAAAATTAGGCACCTAGCGAAGAAATCTGACAAAAAAAAGACTATGGAAACACGTCATTGACACTGAAAGAACAAGGTGTCAATAATTATTAGGCGTGTTTCACTTGGTAAAAGTAATGGACTTGGGAGATGTTTTAGTGGAGAAAGTAATTAAGAGTCAATGAACTATATTTTCTCGAAACAAAAAAAGTAAATGCGATCAATGAACCGAATTGTAAGTTGCCTAGCAACTGCGTAGCGACTGGAAATTATTGCAAGTTGGCCAATAAGTTGCCTGGCATCGTCATTTAATATTAACGAACGTGACTGGTCGGCAGCTGCAATTGTAGAGCATTATGCTACAAGACATTCATTTTACACTACTTCTACTACTACTAACCACTCACCACGGCAAAGAGCCGCTTGAGGCCAACACAGCTACGCACGATCCTCCTCCATCCTAATCTTTTCAAAGCCACCCTCTTTACACCCTTCCAGGAAGTTATTATTTCCCTTAAATCTTTTCTCACAACATCCTCCCACTCCAACCGCGGACGACCTGCTTTTCGTTTAGGCCTTGACGGTTGGCCGAAAAGGACAATCTGTCATCCTTCATCCGAAGAAAGTGCCCTAGCCATCTCAGCCTTTCTCTCCTTATAGCTCTAGAAAGCGGGATTGAACCACAGTTTTTGCACAACCTACTGTTTGAAAAACGTAGATAAGTTCGGAGACTACACTGCCTTTCCATGACGAAAGTAAAACAGTTCAAAATAGGGATGAAACCTTTTTATTGACAGTGAATAGATATAAAATTAATTAACTGGATATTTCGAACACATATACAGTGTTCATCATTTTTTAGTTTTACTGCTGATGATGAGCACTGTATATGTGTTCGAAATATCCAGTTAAATAATTTTATATCTATTCACTGTCAATAAAAAGGTTTCATCCCTATTTTGAAATGTTTTGCTTTCGTTTGAAATACGGTCAGTCAGCCGGGTACCCAGAATAATCCGTAAGCAATTTCTCTGGAAAACAGAGAGGAAAAGCCGTTTTTTCACTGTTATTAACAGTCAATTAAAGTGTAATAAGCATTAGCGATGCAGCACAATCTAGCATGTCTATTTTACAGCGCCTGTAATGGTAGAAGAATTTTTTTTTGGTTTTATTCCCCCTCCCCCTCCTTCTGTCTATGGCTTTATCAGTAAAAATGCTTGAAAAAATCTATTTATGCTTCTACCTTGTTTTATCTCACGATTGAAGTATCGCGTTTGAAACTTTCAGAGACAGTTTGAGTGTGGAGAAGGAGCAGAGGCAATTTTTTGCACTTTGTCTTGGGGAGGGGGAGATAATTCTCTCGTCCTCGCACGGATTTTTTTTTGTATTATCTTTATCGTCAGACAAGTTTCCATGCTAATCTTTACGTATAAAACTCTCAGCTATTTTAATGTATGAGAAGTGGGGAAAACATAATTCAAGAAAGACAAAAATCTACATATTTAAAAGACCAAACCAGATAAGGGAATACGAATTGAATTAATTAATAGAACTTAATAACATCATAAATATAGGTTTCAAACCTCGGCCTGACAAACAAAGATTGCATAACGGCGTGCTGAACTACCCCAGCCGAGATGCAGATTCTTAAATTTGAAGGCCAGGAGTCGAAAGATTTTTCATCAAGAAGAAATTGTTGCCTCTGAAAAATAAATCTTTAAACTTTAGTGCATAAAAATGTCATATAAAGGCCTTTTGAATTAACACTTGCGAGGTGCTGACTCTTGAGTTTGAAGACAAGGGACCGAAAGATTTTTCACCAAGTGGAAGTGTCCTCTTCAGGAGAATACATCTTTAGCCCTTAATATCCAGGTTTTCATGTGTGGAGATAATGATGAGTATCTGCTTCACTTCATGGCTCTTTGTGCTGAATTACAGGATTTAAGAAAAGTTATTTTCTAAGGAGTCAAGTGAGTGGTTGAGGAGTCAGGGAGGGTTAAGTGAGTTTGGTCTCAGTAATGCGATCAAAATATTATGGGATAATACAAAAGATTGCAAAATATATTAAATTGGGAAAACCCCATTGAGAGATTTTTCTAAGGAAGAGGAGGTGCTTGATGTGTTATTGGTTGTGTTTGAGTTGTTTTCTCTGTTATTTTCCTTTTTTAACCATAGCCTATGTGAAAATTTAAGCAAAAAAACGGGTTTTAATTTCAACAAAGCAGTGAACAAGAAATAAAAACAAAACAACACTTCAACTAAAAATAATATTCCGAATATTTTGGCCCCACGTTTGGGAACCTTTCTCAACGGAAAAAAACGAAAGAATGGAAAAACAAAAAAACTGTTATGAAGAAATAACATAAAACGACATAAATAAAGAAATAAAAACGACAACTAAATACACGAAAAGAAAAAAAAATAAATAAGAACAACTCACATTATAAACAAACTTCCAGTACTGATGTAACATCAGCGCTGGAAGTTTGTTTATAATGTGAGTTGTTCTTATTAAAATTTTTTTCTTTTCGTGTCTTTTGTTGCCGTTTTTTTTCGTGTTATTTATTAAAAGTACCTTGTTTTTTTCTCTTTTTTTCTGTTAAGGAGGGCTCCCAGACGTAGGAACAAAATATTCGGAATATTTTTTTTTAATTAAAGTGTTGTTTTGTTTTTATTTTTTGTTCACTACTTCGTTGAAAATAAAACCCATTTTTTTGCGTAGTTTTTCGTAAATGGAAAAGCAGTGCAGTATAAGAAATTGTTCATAGCCTATGTGGCTTTAAATCAATATTATTATTCTAACTATTATTATCAAGTGTGCGAGTTTCAAGTGTTATTTTCTTGTGCTATCATTATGGTATTATGTGGCTTATTATGTGTTTTTATTTTTGTTATTGTTGTTATGGTATTGTTAGGTATCTTATACAGTATCAGTAAGTGTTTTTGTTGTCTTGTTTTTTGCCATGTTCGAAATTGGCTTTTACAGCCCATGTCCCAAATTGGCTTTTACAGCTTATGTCTCAAATTGGCTTTAACAGCCCATATTCCAAATTGGCTTTTACAGCCCATGTCCCAGATTGGCTTTTAAAGTCCATCAGCCCATGTCCTTTTGCAGCCCATGTCCCAGATTGGCTTTTAAAGCCCATCAGCACATGTCCCGAATTGGCTTTAACAGTGATAGATATCTATCCTCATCTATATGCACCTTGGCTCTCAATTATCTTTCAGAATGAAATGCAAATGATTTAGTTGACAAAATATTACTGTTTTAATCTTTTTTAAAAATCGGACGTTAACTAAGGCTTTATCCATGATCAGGTTTACGATAATTTCTCCTTCTCAGCTACATCTCTGTATATATTACTTCACTACGCCTACCTAATCTCCCACCTAAGCTTCTTGGGCCCTAACTTTATGTGTCTTCACTTAGTGCACAACTATTTTAGTATAAGAAGTTGATTGATTTAATATTTTGAGAAATAGTATATTTCTATATGACGTTTCATGAATATGACATTTATCATATAGAAGTAATGCTATTGTTATTAATTTTTGAAGTAACGGTTAAGCTTGGTCTTTGCAAGTGAGATTTTTCAGTATGCAATATAGGCTGAAAAATTAAAACAAGGAAATACTTTTTGTCCTAAGAGATAAACCAAAGACTAATAAGTGTGTTTTTTGTTCTTGAGGCACAAATGACAATTGACCAAAAGTGTCTTTTCTGTTTAAAGAAAAATCATCTTTTGTACAAACAATTACAATCAGTTTGCAAGTTGACAATCAACTGCATTCATCTTCAAAGAAATTACCAATTAATTGTCAGATGACAATTTGGCAAAAAAAAGAAAACCTGTAATGCAGTCAAGTCACGGCTGATACAACTATATAGAAAATTAAACACTTTTTTTTAGATTTTCTCACTTTAAATTTATGTTTTGCAACACACGAATTTTTGGGTGACCTTAGCAGTGGCGTCAAATACGGGGGGTTTTGCCCCCTTTCCTAGCTTTTGGAAAAACTCCTTTTTTCGAGGGGGGCTGTCGAAAAAGCTTTTTCTGTATTTTTCAATGAAGATTGAAAAGGAAGTTTGCCCCCCCCCAGAGACTTTTAAAAATTTATCTACACACCCACCTAATTTTTCATGAATGGATGCCACCTGGCCACAACCTGCACACAAGCTTGTTTACTAAAGCTGTTTTCTTTTTTTAGGTCCCGGACTTCCGATCTCGTTTTATGGCCTTCGTAATTGCAGTGGGACTGATTTTTTTTCAATTAATTGTATTAATTGTGGACAATGGTGCTGGTAATGTAGCAACATGTAGGGCTCTTGGTGACAAAAGTGATAAAAATAGTTCCAAAAATGTGATATTTTGGGTTTTATATTTACTCCTTTCTTTTGCTGGCAACACTGTCTGAACATGTTTTTTTTTTAATATTGTACTCGGTTGTGGTTTTCTTGCGTATACTGTCTTTTGTATTCATTTTATCTGATAATAAACCTTTTGTATAATTTGTTTCCTACTAAACCAAAAAGTCATTGCAGAGTCTACGCAATACGAGGATCCTAATTTTCTCTTCATTAAAGCTCCTCAAGACAAAAACTCAAAGGGTCAAAAACTCAAAGGGACAAAAACTCAAAGGGTGGCCTGGGCAGAGGCTAACCAAGGCCAAGTAATATATTTGGAGTACCAAGGACAGTGAAAATTGACTCTGACTGTTTGTCTTGGTTAAATGGAAACTTACACAACCACATATATCTGTAACCATATAAACCATAAACCATATAGTTTACACCGTACACCATAAAGTACCAGGGTCAGCGAAAATGAAAACTGATGGTTTGAATTAGTTAAGCAGAAACTTACACAACCACATACATCTATAACCATGTAAACCATAAGATTTACACTGTACACCATAAAGTACAAAGGTCAGTGAAAATGAAATATGATTGTTTGATTTTAAACGACCACATATATCTGTAACCATTTTAACCATAAACTTTATGGGTTACACCGTACACTATGAAGTACCAAAGTCAGTGAAAATGAAATCTGATGGTTTGAATTCGTTAAGCAACTTGCACAACCATATACATCTAAAAAATTAGGAAAAACAAGGAATTCAATTTTTAATCAAAAAGTCCGCCATACGTAGTTCGCCTATGCAGGTTTTAGAAGAAGAGGACGTTAAATTAGAAAAAAAAGAAACATGGATGAAAAATCAGCTAAAAAAACGATGCATCAAACAGCTTAATTAGGTGTAGTTGTTTTTGAGAATGAACAGATTGTTAGCGTTTGAATTTTTATGGACAAATACTGTCAAATTTAACTAATTTTTTGGCGTATTTATTTTTATGGTTTAACGAAGCAACATTTACTAGAATGTGGTACAGCCCTAAAAACGTCATAATGATGAAAGGATCAAATGGAAAATCTTAGAAAAGATGAGTCCAGGGGGCGCAAAATGCTTTACTTTACCATAGTCATGGCCACATGTAGGAATTTTTTTTTAGGAAACTTTGAAACACATCAAAAATAGACAAATTATAATGAGAAATAAAGAAGTTGCAGGTTGATTAAAAAATAATAACATTTAAAAATTGCTGTGAGCACCTTCGTTCGTTCACGCCTAACTGACATGCAGCGTAAAAGGTCAAACAGTCGTGGTAACGAACTGTAAGTAAGGAGCGACCCGGCTCAATAGTAAGCAAAACTCTAAAAGTGGAATGTTGACACCAATAGATATATAAGAAGAATCGTCTTATTATGGCGATTTCAAATATATAAATTTCATTAAGTTTAGTCTTACCCATTAATGGTCAAGAGCCTGAGAAAATTTGCCTGATTTTCGAAAAAAGGGGGAAACGCCCCCTAAAAGTCATAGAATCTTAATGAAAATCACACCACCAGACTCAGTGTATCAGAAAACCCTATTGTTATTGTACTATAGTATTTGTTATTGGGATGCACAAATACATTTTCAGGTGAGAAGGGGAGAAATTTTATGCCAGGGGTTTTTCGATGAGGGGGAAAGTTTCCAGAGAGTGAATTTTTCAGGGGAAATTATATACTGGTGGACTTGGCCAAAATTCTTATACAAAACTCTTTTGATGTGTCTTGCTTTCTCTTTTCCGTCTCAATTTTACACGTGGAGTTGTTAAGAGTTATTGTCCGGGGTAAACTTTTACCAGGATTGAATTGTCTAGAGGATATTTCCGTGGGGAGGGGGATTTCTCCTTGGAGATGGGACCAGATTTCCTGGCATTATTTAAAAAAGATCCAAAATTAGATAAAAACAAGTTATTTTTCAACTGAGAATAAGGAGCAACATTAAAACGTAAAAGCGAACAGAAATTATTACGTATATCAAGAGGATTGCCCCCTCCTCAACATCTCGCTCTTTCCGTTAAAATTTGAATTTTGTCCTTTAAATTTTGAATTTTGAATGAATCCTGAAACACAAGGACCGTTTAATTAGAACTATAAGACGCTTTTTTAAAAGTACTAAAAACTTCAGCGTAAAGAGTGGGGTACTGAGGAGGGTGCAAATCCCTTCATATACTTAATAATTCCTGTTCGTTTTAATTTTTTAATGTTGCTCCTTACTTTCAGTTGAAAAAACTTGTTTTTTCTATTTATTCTACGGAAAGAGTCAAGTTGTTGTGTGATCAGTATTTTGATGAAAAGACCTAATGTACCTATCTGTAATTTGTCTTATTTTACGAACAGCGTTGCCACCACGGTCAGTTCCTAAAGCGTTATAATCCTCCAAATTTACGCGGTACAAAACGATTTTCGGTGCTATAGTCAAGCAATTTTCTGTAACAGTTCTAAAATAAAACTTTCGTTCTACAGATGGCAACCCCGTTTGCTAATAAAGATGTGCCTTAGTGAGGTGTGGCTTTCCTCTTGGTTGATTGCCTACTCACTTGCCCTTCTAAGCCTCAAACGCGTATTTTAAGAAACCATACCTTTCATGGATTTAGTTAATATAAGAATTTTGAAAATCAAACGTGACGTTGGTGAAAGACATTGGCATATTGATTGACGAATTTAGACATTTTGAATTGGTCTTGCTTGAAATATTGAATACTTGTCACTAAAGGTTAAAAAACATAGAATTAGGCGACATCGAATTTATAAATTCAGGTAGGAATGATTGAGTATTTCTGTGGGGACAGCAACTCATGATGAACAAGAAAACTTCATAACCTTGTTTAGATTGATTAGCTGATAATAATAAAATTCTAATCGCCTATTTTGTTGCTAAAAGTGCAAGGTATCAGTCATAGTGCCATGCACAACTTTGGAAGCGACAGACAAACCAGTAGTGCCTCGAATGATTTGTATTTACTGCTGCAGGAGCAACTAGATTGGATTCCAATAGAAATACGAAATATTTTTTAGGGGGCTTGATGCTACCATGTTGGTGCAGGAAAGAAAAGAACAATGGTAACAGTTACCTATGATCTTTCAGATGTATTCATCTAGCTGTAACAAATAAGGTATTTTGTCAAAACAGACCCATAACTTAATATAACTTTCGTATTACTCACGTTCAATTGTACCAGCTTTATCAGAGTGCAAAGATGGAGGTATATTAGAAATATTCCGTAAATGAGCGACTAAAGGCTTCTGAATGCTGTCTATTCCTGGAGCCTATTGGGCACCCGTCGAAGCGGAAGGTCCCGGAACACACTACGGCGCAACTATCAGACAGATCTGCGCAGCCTTAATACCTATGTCCAACCAGAGTGGGAGGATGTCGTAACGGAAAATTTGAGGGATGCTCGATGATCTTCCCCGATGCCCTGGTGCCTCTGACAGAACAGCTGGAGCCTTAATGATTATGTGATCGTTAATCGAAGGTAGAGGGTACCGACACGACACAGAAGGGCATTGTATTGGGATACTGTTATCATAAACAGCACAATAGCGCTGCTCGATGAGGGCACAATGTATTTTTTCTTATTTGTTTAGACCAGGGCACCTCGCACCGAGGGAGTTGTCATTGAAACTTCGAAAAAGGCTCATTCGATTGGAAATTGAAAGGCCTAGCGCCCTTTTTAATAGTCGAAAATTATTAGAGGGCGGCTTTCCCCCCTCCGACGCCCACCATTTCCCCAACCACATTCACTAAAAATTTTGAAATAGCCATTTTGTTCAACATAGTTTAAAGACCCGGAAATAATGTTTTTGAAGATGACACCATCAATCCCCAGAGCCCTCAGGGCAAGGGTTGAAAGTTATGCCCTGGGGCATTTAAGGTTTATACAGAAAGGGTGATCGTGTAAATTTTGGAGGGGGCTCATTGGACTGGTAATCAAAAGCTCTACTGCCCTCTTTAAGATTCAGAGTGATCAGAGGATGGATAGCCCCCCCCACATATACCTCGTGTTTTCCCGAAATGCATCTGATGCAAATTTTGAGATGGTCATTTGTTGTTGTAGAAGCTTTTAGAAGGGCTTTTTGATCGGAAATTGAAGTGGCGAGTGCCCCTTTTGATAGTCGAAAGTGATTATAGGGCGAATAAACCCCCCTCCTACGCCCACCATTTCCCCAAACACATCCAATCAAAATTTTGAGGTAGCCATTTCGTTCACCGTAGTTAATAAGGTCCGGAAATTTGTGTTTTTCAAGATGATGACCGCCCATAGCCCTCAGGGCAAGGTTTGTAAGTTATGCCATGGACACAAAGAGTTTGTATAGAAAGGTTGATCGCAGAAACTTCGGAATGGGCTCATGGGACTGGAAATCAGAAGTTCTAGTGCCCTTTTTAAGGTTCAGATTGATCAAAGGGTGGATATCCCCCCTCCACATGTGCTCTTTTTAAGAGTCGAAAGAGATTGGAGGGCATCCAATCCCCCTCCCACGCCCACCATTTCCTCAAACACATCCTATCAAAATTTTTAAATAGCCATAATGTTCAACATAGTTGAAAGGGCCGGAAATTATGTCGTTGATGATGTCAACCCCCCTACAACCCTCAGGACAAGGGTTGTAAGTTATACGCTGGTGGCATAAAATGTATATATAGAAAAGATGATCGTATAAACTTCGGAGGGGGACCATTCGATTGGTAAAGTTCTAGTGCCCTTTTTAAGATTCAGAGTGATCGGAGCGTGATTACCCTCCATATACCTCATATTTTCTGGAAATGTCTCTGATAGAAATTTTGAGGTGGCCATTTGTTGTCTTAGAAACTTCAAAAAGTGCTCATTCGATTGGAAACTGAAATGGCTAGCGCCCTCTTTAATAGTCGAAAGTGATCGGAGGGCAACTAACTCCCCTCCCGCGCCGACCACTTCCCCAAAACCCATCCAATCCAAATTTTTAGAAAGCCATTTTGTTCAAAGTGACTGAAGGGTCCGAAAATTATGTATTTGATGATTATTATATCATCAGCATATGCTATGTAAGACAGATTTCGAGATTATGTCGTATGGGTCGTATGTTCTGGCTTTTGATGATTTACAGGTTAAATTATTTAGCAGGTTTTTTTACATCTTTTTTTTCTTTTTAAGCGTTTGATCAATATTTTATATTTTTCGATTGTAAGCGTTGTCATTTGTTTTTTCTTTATATTTATATTGTAGCCTACTCCTCATTTTTTGAGGTAAATAAAGAAAATAAAATAAATAATAAACTCTATACTGAAGTGCTCTGATTGTTGAATGGTAGATGTTTAAAAAAGATTTTTCTTAAATTTTTGAATAAGCTTTAGAGTATCTGGACACTAAAGATCTAATCTTATGCCCTTTTTAATATTCAAAAGTGACTGGAGGGCAACTAGCCTCCCTCCCACATCCACCCTTCCCCAAAAAAATCCAATAAAAATTTTGAGATAGTTATTTTGTCCAACGCAGTAGAAAGGTCCAGAGATTGTGTCTTTGAGGAAGACAACCCCCCCCCCCCACAGCCCTCAGGGTGAAGGTTTTAAGTTGTGCTTTGGGGGCATATAAGGTTTTTTATAGAAAGCGTTGTCATAGAAACTTCGAAAAGGGCTCACTCGATTGGAAATTGAGAGGGTTAGTGCCCCTTTTGATAGTCGAAGGTAATAGAAGGGCGAATGCCCTCCCCCCCACGCCCATCATTTTCCCTAACGCTTCCAATCAAAATTTTGAGCTAGCCATTTTGTTCAACGTAGTTGAAAGTTCCAAAAATTATGTCTTTGAGGATGACAAACTCCCCCCCCAACCTTCAAGATAGGGGTTGTAAGTTATGCCCTGGGGGCATTTAAGTTTTTTATGGATGGGATGGTTGTATGAACTTTAGAGGAGGCTCACTTGGTTAAAAGTTGGAAGTTCTATTTCTATTTTAAGAGTCCAAAGTGGTGGAGGGCAGCAATCCCCCCCCCACTAGCCCTCTTCACCAGACGAATATGGTTAAAATTGTAAGATATTGATTTTGCTTAAAATAGTTCAAAGAACATATAACGATGCCTCTAGGGGGCGACACGACCCCCAGTGCCCTGGGGATAAGGTTATAAGTCATGCTCTAGGGGCATATAAGGCTTTTATGAAATGGGTGGTCGTATAAACTTCAGACTGGGCCTTTTGATTTGAAATTGGAAGTTATAGTGCCCAATTTAAGAGTCAAAAGTGATTTGAGAGAAACGAGGACTATTTCCTTCAAAATAGTCCAAAGTTCAAATAACAAGGCTTTTGGGGTTGATACAAACCACCAGAGCCTGGGGCAGGGGTTGTAAGTTATGCTGCGTGGTATTTCAGATTTTTATGGAAGGGATTGTTTTTCAACTTTATAAGAGGCTCCTTTGGTTGAAGATTGGGACTTCTAGTTCCTTTTTAAGCGTCGACAGCGATGGAGGGCATTCAGGGCCCCCTTCCCGACAACCCCTCTTTTCACCAAACGTATACGATTGAAATTATGAGATAGTGATATTATTCAAAATAGTCCAAAGAATGCATAATAATGCTTCTAGGATTGACGCAACCCCCTAGCACCTTGAGGATAGGGTTTTAAGTTTACCACGAGAGCATATATAGTTTTTGTTGAATGGACGGTCAACTTCAGATTTGGCTAATTTGCTTTGAAATTGGGTGCTAAAGTGCCCTTTTTAAGAGTCAAGGTGATTTGAGAACAGCCAGCCCCCCACCCTCTACGCTCAAAATTCCTTTTTCACCTCCAATCAAAATTTGGAGATAATGGTTTTGTTCAACAAAGGGTCCAGAAAATTTGTCTGCGAGGAAGACTCTCCCCCCACAGCTCTCCGGGCAAGGATTGTAAGTTACACCCTGGGAAATATAAGGTCCTAATAGCAGGGGTGGTGACATTAGCTTTGGAGGGGACACATGGATTGATAATCAGAAGTTCTAGTGCCCTTTTTAACAGCCAAAGTGATCAAAGTGCAGCTACCCTCCCCTCCCCCACAAACACACAATGCGCATCGCGTTTTCACAAGATGCATCCAATAGACATTTTGAGACAGGCCTTTTATTTGAAATAGTCCAAAGATCAAATAACAAGGCTTTTGAGGTTGATACAAACCACCAGAGCCTAAGGAGGAGGTTTATAAGTTATGCCCTTGGGGCATTTAAGGCTTTATGGAACGAGTGGTCGTATTAAATTCAGATGCATCTCATTTGATTTTAAACTGGAAGTTATAATGCCATTTTTAAAGTCAAAGAGATTTGAAAGAAACCACCCCACCCCCACCACCCACGCCAATCATTTCCCATAACAAACATCCAAACAAAGTTCTTAGACATCAGTTATTTTTTCAGCATCGTTGAAAAGCTCAGTAATAATGTGTTAGGGGATATCAGCCCCCCCCCCTAGGCCTCAGGGCAAGGATTGCAAGTTTTACAATTTGTTCATTGTTTGTAAATAATATATTTTATTGAGAAGAGGTATGCATGTTTGACTTCTACTTTCCCAAAATACGAAGGGCATTAAGATGAGTCTTTTAGGAAATGTTGAGGGGAGTTTTGAACTGCTTCATATCTTAAGCGTACATGGATTGTCAAAAGGGTGTCCCTCAGGAATGACTGAGTATATTAATTTGGAATTTTCAGGAAATGATAAATGAAATAGTAAATTGACCAAAAAGATAATATTTGCACGCTATTACTGCTACTACTACCGTTCCTTCTACCACCACCACAAGTACTCCCACTATTACCACTACTATCACTAAAACCAGTACTTCTGTAGCAAGTACTACAAAGGCTGAGGATATTAAAAATCATGGCTTTAACCCAAATAAAAAGATGTGGAGAGAATTAACTAAATTCACATTTGGAATAATCCAGGATGCAGCAATAGTTAGCAACCTAGTGAGAGACAATCACGCCCCATAGTAAAAACTAAAATAACCATAACTCCTAAAAATAGAGCCAGTCTGAACAAGAAGTACGCTATTAGAACAGCATATTCTGAAAGCTCTATATAGGAAAATCACCGTCTCTTGGCTTGAATAACAAGGAAATTGTATTGGCGTGAAAATCAAAAGCGGCTGAACCCACAAAATTCTGCATATACGACATATTTTTTTTCTTTTTTTCCCTTTTTTTCCTCCTCTGCTAGCTGGGCACTGGAAAATTATAGAGAGTTGTCTAATGGCTTATTTTAAAGGAAATAGCTACATCTACAGCCTTTTGTAATTAAAAACAAAGTAATTTTTGAAATAGAATCAATTTTGACAAAAACACTGCATTTTCGTTTACAAGCTTGATGAATGACGCTATAATCATATAAATTATAACCATACTAGCTGTTGGTGTGGCGCTTCGCGCCCCCCAAGCCCCCCGCGCGCGTAAGTCGTTACATGCCATATTAGTTACGAGCCATTGTAGTTGTGTCCCTGTGTCCCACCTGTGAATATGTATATATATATATATATATATATATATATATATATATATATACTAGCTGTTGGGGTGGCGCTTCGCGCCACCCCAACACCTAGTTGGTGGGGGCGCTTCGCGCCCCCCCCAAGCCCCCCCGCGCGCGTAAGTCGTTACGCGCCATAATAGTTACGCGCCATTGTAGTTGTGTCCCTATGTCCCACCTGTGAATATAGATAGATATATATATATATGGTTTTAACTACGTAAAACTTGCGAATATACAACATTCTTTGCTGTCCCATTGTCTTTGCATATAAATAGATTGTCAGGTTTACCGACTCTTGAACATGCAACATATAATGGTCCATGGGAAAACAATCTGTATTCAGATCTATACCTCATGATTCTAATGATTGCCCTTGAGCTTTGTTGATGGTGATTGCTAATCGACCATTCCCTGTCCCGGTGTCCCGGTCGTCATTTACATCCCCCTGTTTCCTCCGGTGTCCCCGTTGTAGTTGTGTCCCTGTGTCCCGGTCGTCATTTATATTCCCTGTGTCCCGGTCGTCATTTGTATCCCGGTGTCCCGGTCTGTATATACATTCGTTTTTTAGTTTTGTTTTTCTCCTTTATTTTTTTCCTTTTTTTTTCTTTTTTAGCTTATTTAGATTTTTAGATTTTTTAGTTTTTTTATTAGTTTTTAGTTTTTTTTTCTTTTTAGTTTGTTTGTCCCGGTCGTCATTTATATCCCCCTGTTTCCCCCGGTGTCCCCGTTGTAGTTGTGTCCCTGTGTCCCGGTCGTCATTTATTTTCCCTCTGTCCCGGTCGTCATTTGTATCCCGGTGTACCGGTCTGTATATACATTCGTTTTTTAGTTTTGTTTTTCTCCTTTATTTTTTTCCTTTTTTTTCTTTTTTAGTTTATTTAGATTTTTAGATTTTTTAGTTTTTTTATTAGTTTTCAGTTTTTTTTCTTTTTAGTTTTTTTGTAGTTTTTACCTTCTTTTTAGTTTTGTTAATTTTTTTTTTTTACTTATGTCCTGGTCGTCATTTATACTCCCTATGTCCCGGTGCTTTGTTGATTGCTAATCGAACATTCCTTTTGTCCTGGTCGCTTTCTCTTTGAGTGTCGTCATTTATTTTTTTCTTTTTTAGTTCTTTTAGTTTTTACCTTTTTTAGTTTTTTTTAGTTTTTTAGATGAAAATTTTTTTTAGTTTTTTCCTTTTTTTCTTTTTAGTTTTTTATTGGTTTTTACCTTTATGTTAGCTTATTTTTCAGTTTTTTCCTTTTTTTATTAGTTTTTAGTTTTTTTGTAGTTTTTGCCTTTTTTTAGTTTTTTCAGTTTTTTTTTAGTTTTTTATTGGTTTTTACCTTTATTTTAGCTTATTTTTCAGTTTTTTCCTTTTTTTTAGTTTTTTTTAGTTTTTAGTTTTTTTAGTTTTTTACCTTTTTTTAGTTTTTTTAGTTTTTTTAGTTTTTTAGCTTTTTTATTTTTTTTATTAGTTTTTAGTTTTTTTTGTAGTTTTTGCCTTTTTTTTAGTTTTTTTAGTTTTTTAGCTTTTTTATTAGTTTTTAGTTTTTTTTGTAGTTTTTGCCTTTTTTTAGTTTGACAACTTATTTTTATATATATAGATAGTTTTTTTTTTTACTTATGTCCTGGTCGTCATTTATACTCCCTGTGTCCCGGTGCTTTGTTGATTGCTAATCGAACATTCCTTTTGTCCTGGTCGCTTTCTCTTTGAGTGTCGTCATTTATTAGTTTTTTCCTTTTTTTCTTTTTAGTTTTTTATTGGTTTTTACCTTTATTTTAGCTTATTTTTCAGTTTTTTCCTTTTTTTTAGTTTTTTTTTATTTTTTATTTTTTTTAGTTTTTTACCTTTTTTTAGTTTTTTTAGTTTTTTTAGTTTTTTAGCTTTTTTACTTTTTTTATTAGTTTTTAGTTTTTTTTTGTAGTTTTTGCCTTTTTTTAGTTTTTTCAGTTTTTTTTTTAGTTTTTTATTGGTTTTTACCTTTATAGTTTTTTTAGTTTTTTAGCTTTTTTATTTTTTTTATTAGTTTTTAGTTTTTTTGTAGTTTTTGCCTTTTTTAGTTTTTTCAGTTTTGACGTCACCTGATCCAGTTTTTTCAGGTGACGTCACCTGACCCATCCATCCATCCATCCACAGACAGACAACTTATTTTTATATATATAGATAGATAGATAGATATATATATATATATATATATATATATATATATATATATATATATATATATATATATATGTTTTTAACTACGTAAAACTTGCGAATATACAACATTCTTCGCTGTCCTATTGTCTGTACATATAAATAGATTGTCAGGTTTACCGACTCTTGAACATGCAACATATAATTGTCCATGGGAAAAACAATCCGTATTCAGATCTATACCTCATTATTCTAATGATTGCCCTTGAGCTTTGTTGATGGTGATTACTAATCAAACATTCCCTGTGTCCCCATCGTCATTTATATATCCCCCTGTTCCCCCCGGCGTCCCCGTTGTAGTTGTGTCCCTGTGTCCCAGTCGTCATTTATAGTCGACAAACATGACGTCATTAGACACATAAACATGACGTCAGTCGACACACACGTCCCAGTCGACATTTGTGTCCCGGTATCCCAGTCTGTAATTTCTCTTTGAGTGTCCCGGTCGTCATTTATATTCCCTGTGTCCCGGTCTGTATATACATTCGTTTTTGAATTGGCATACGATGAAAAACATTTTCTTTCCTTTTTTTTCTTTTTAGTTTTTTTTTTTTTGGTTTTTATCTATTTTTTAGCTTTTTAGGTTTTTTTCTTTTTTCTTTTTAGCTTTTTGTAGTTTTTACCTTTTTTAGTTTTTTTTTTTAGTTTTCTTTTTCTCTTTTATTTTTCAGTTTTTTTCCTTTTTTTAGTTTTTTTCTTTTTCAGTTTTTAGTTTTTTTATTAGTTTTTAGTTTTTTTTCTTTTTAGTTTTTTTTGCTGTTTTTACCCTTTTTTTAGTTTTTAAGTTTTTTTGCTTGTTTTAGTTTTTTTAGTAGTTTTTACCTGTTTTTTTTTGTTTTTTAGTTTTTTTTTCTTTTTTAGTTTTTTTCTTCTTTTGTATTAATGCTAAAGCCAAGGCTCGAACCTGGAATCTCTCGGACCTAGAACCTGGAACATAACGCTTTACCAACTCAGCTACTTCGGCTTGAATACATTTACCTTTTTTAGTTTTTTTTTTTTAGTTTTTTTTTTAGTTTTCTTTTTCTCCTTTATTTGTCAGTTTTTTTCCTTTTTTTAGTTTTTTTTCTTTTTCAGTTTTTAGTTTTTTAGTTTTTTTAGTTTTTTTTAGTTTTTAGTTTTTTTCCTTTTAGTTTTTTGTAGTTTTTACCTTTTTTAGTTTTTTTTTTTACTTTTTTAGTTTTTAGTTTCTTACCCTTTTTTTAGTTTTTTTTAGTTTTTTAGCTTTTTTAGTTTTTTTAGTATTTTCTTTTTAGTTTTTTTTTGTGGTTTTTATCTTTTTTAGTTTTTTTCTTTTGTATTAATGCTAAAGCCAAGGTTCGAACCTGGAACCTGTCGGACCTAGAACATAACGCTTTACCAACTGAGCTACCTGCTGTATTTTTATTTGTATCGGATTAACGACGCTTCTTGACTACTAAGGTCCCTACGTCGGCCCTGTAGTGCATTCCTGCAGCATGGTTCGATCTCTGGGTTCCGTATTACCACACTAAGGTCAAACCCACTGCGCCAACACAGGTAGTTATATAACTGAGCTACTTCGGCTTGAATACATTCGTTTTTGAATTGGTATGTGATGAAATAATTCAGACGTCATATGCGGACAGTGACGTCACTCGACAAACACACGGACAACTTATATATATATATATATATATATACTAGCTGTTGGGGTGGCGCTTCGCGCCACCCCAACACCTAGTTGGTGGGGGCGCTTCGCGCCCCCCCCAAGCCCCCCCCCGCGCGCGTAAGTCGTTACGCGCCATAATAGTTACGCGCCATTGTAGTTGTGTCCCTATGTCCCACCTGTGAATATAGATATATATATATATATATGGTTTTAACTACGTAAAACTTGCGAATATACAACATTCTTTGCTGTCCCATTGTCTTTGCATATAAATAGATTGTCAGGTTATCCCCCTGTTTCCCCCGGTGTCCCCGTTGTAGTTGTGTCCCTGTGTCCCGGTCGTCATTTATATTCCCTGTGTCCCGGGTCCCGGTCATCATTTGTATCCCGGTGTCCCGGTCTGTATATACATTCGTTTTTTAGTTTTGTTTTTCTCCTTTATTTTTTTCCTTTTTTTTTCTTTTTTAGCTTATTTAGATTTTTAGATTTTTTAGTTTTTTTTATTAGTTTTTAGTTTTTATTTCTTTTTAGTTTTTTTGTCCCGGTCGTCATTTATATCCCCCTGTTTCCCCCGGTGTCCCCGTTGTAGTTGTGTCCCTGTGTCCCGGTCGTTATTTATATTCCCTGTGTCCCGGTCGTCATTTGTATCCCGGTGTACCGGTCTGTATATACATTCGTTTTTTAGTTTTGTTTTTCTCCTTTATTTTTTTCCTTTTTTTTTCTTTTTTAGTTTATTTAGATTTTTAGATTTTTTAGTTTTTTTATTAGTTTTTAGTTTTTTTTTCTTTTTAGTTTTTTTGTAGTTTTTACCTTCTTTTTAGTTTTGTTAATTTTTTTTTTTACTTGTGTCCTGGTCGTCATTTATACTCCCTGTGTCCCGGTGCTTTGTTGATTGCTAATCGAACATTCCTTTTGTCCTGGTCGCTTTCTCTTTGAGTGTCGTCATTTATTTTTTTCTTTTTTAGTTCTTTTAGTTTTTACCTTTTTTAGTTTTTTTTTAGTTTTTAGTTTTTTTAGTTTTTTACCTTTTTTTAGTTTTTTTAGTTTTTTAGCTTTTTTAGTTTTTTTATTAGTTTTTAGTTTTTTTGTAGTTTTTGCCTTTTTTTTTAGTTTTTTGTCCTGGTCGCTTTCTCTTTGAGTGTCGTCATTTATTAGTTTTTTCCTTTTTTTTTTTAGTTTTTTATTGGTTTTTACCTTTATTTTAGCTTATTTTTCAGTTTTTTCCTTTTTTTTAGTTTTTTTTTATTTTTTATTTTTTTTAGTTTTTTACCTTTTTTTAGTTTTTTTAGTTTTTTTAGTTTTTTAGCTTTTTTACTTTTTTTATTAGTTTTTAGTTTTTTTTTGTAGTTTTTGCCTTTTTTTAGTTTTTTCAGTTTTTTTTTTAGTTTTTTATTGGTTTTTACCTTTATAGTTTTTTTAGTTTTTTAGCTTTTTTATTTTTTTTATTAGTTTTTAGTTTTTTTTGTAGTTTTTGCCTTTTTTTAGTTTTTTCAGTTTTGACGTCACCTAATCCAGTTTTTTCAGGTGACGTCACCTGACACATCCATCCACACATCCATCCATCCATCCATCCACAGACAACTTATTTTTATATATATAGATATATATATATATATATATATATATATATATATATATATATATATATATATATATATATATATATATATCTTCTATATATATAAAAATAAGTTGTCTGTCTGTGGATGGATGGATGGATGTGTCAGGTGACGTCACCTGAAAAAACTGGATTAGGTGACGTCAAAACTGAAAAAACTAAAAAAAGGCAAAAACTACAAAAAAAACTAAAAACTAATAAAAAAAATAAAAAAGCTAAAAAACTAAAAAAACTATAAAGGTAAAAACCAATAAAAAACTAAAAAAAAAACTGAAAAAACTAAAAAAAGGCAAAAACTACAAAAAAAAACTAAAAACTAATAAAAAAAGTAAAAAAGCTAAAAAACTAAAAAAACTAAAAAAACTAAAAAAAGGTAAAAAACTAAAAAAAATAAAAAATAAAAAAAAACTAAAAAAAAGGAAAAAACTGAAAAATAAGCTAAAATAAAGGTAAAAACCAATAAAAAACTAAAAAAAAAGGAAAAAACTAATAAATGACGACACTCAAAGAGAAAGCGACCAGGACAAAAGGAATGTTCGATTAGCAATCAACAAAGCACCGGGACACAGGGAGTATAAATGACGACCAGGACATAAGTAAAAAAAAAAAAACTATCTATATATATAAAAATAAGTTGTCTGTGGATCTGTGGATCGTGGATCAGGTGACGTCACCTGAAAAAACTGGATCAGGTGACGTCAAAACTGAAAAAACTAAAAAAAGGCAAAAACTACAAAAAAAACTAAAAACTAATAAAAAAGCTAAAAAACTAAAAAAACTAAAAAAAAGGCAAAAACTACAAAAAAACTAAAAACTAATAAAAAAAATAAAAAAGCTAAAAAACTAAAAAAACTAAAAAAAGGTAAAAAACTAAAAAAACTAAAAACTAAAAAAAAACTAAAAAAGGTAAAAACTAAAAGAACTAAAAAAGAAAAAAATAAATGACGACACTCAAAGAGAAAGCGACCAGGACAAAAGGAATGTTCGATTAGCAATCAACAAAGCACCGGGACACAGGGAGTATAAATGACGACCAGGACACAAGTAAAAAAAAAAATTAACAAAACTAAAAAGAAGGTAAAAACTACAAAAAAACTAAAAAGAAAAAAAAACTAAAAACTAATAAAAAAACTAAAAAATCTAAAAATCTAAATAAACTAAAAAAGAAAAAAAAAGGAAAAAAATAAAGGAGAAAAACAAAACTAAAAAACGAATGTATATACAGACCGGTACACCGGGATACAAATGACGACCGGGACACAGGGAATATAAATAACGACCGGGACACAGGGACACAACTACAACGAGGACACCGGGGGAAACAGGGGGATATAAATGACGACCGGGACAAAAAAACTAAAAAGAAATAAAAACTAAAAACTAATAAAAAAAACTAAAAAATCTAAAAATCTAAATAAGCTAAAAAAGAAAAAAAAAGGAAAAAAATAAAGGAGAAAAACAAAACTAAAAAACGAATGTATATACAGACCGGGACACCGGGATACAAATGATGACCGGGACCCGGGACACAGGGAATATAAATGACGACCGGGACACAGGGACACAACTACAACGGGGACACCGGGGGAAACAGGGGGATAACCTGACAATCTATTTATATGCAAAGACAATGGGACAGCAAAGAATGTTGTATATTCGCAAGTTTTACGTAGTTAAAACCATATATATATATATATCTATATTCACAGGTGGGACATAGGGACACAACTACAATGGCGCGTAACTATTATGGCGCGTAACGACTTACGCGCGCGGGGGGGCTTGGGGGGGGGGGCGCGAAGCGCCCCCACCAACTAGGTGTTGGGGTGGCGCGAAGCGCCACCCCAACAGCTAGTATATATATATATATATATACTAGCTGTTGGGGTGGCGCTTCGTGCCACCCCAACACCTAGTTGGTGGGGGCGCTTCGCGCCCCCCCCAAGCCCCCCCGCACGCGTAAGTCGTTACGCGCCATATTAGTTACGCGCCATTGTAGTTGTGTCCCTATGTCCCACCTGTGAATATAGATAGATATATATATATATATATATATATATATATATATATATATATATAATCCCCTTTGTAGTTATGTCCCTGTGTCCCGGTCGTCATTTATATTCCCTGTGTCCCGGTCGTCATTTGTGTCCCGGTGTTCCAGTCTGTGATTTCTCTTTGAGTGTCCCGGGCGTCATTTATATTCCTTGTGTCCCGATGTCCCGGTCGTCATTTATATCCCCCTGTGCCCCCCGGCGTCCCCATTGTAGTTGTGTCCCTGTGTCCCGGTCGTCATTTATATTCCCTGTGTCCCGGTCGTCGTTTGTATCCCGGTGTCCCGGTCTGTATATACATTCGTTTTTTAGTTTTGTTTTTCTCCTTTATTTTTTTCCTTTTTTCTTTTTTTTCTTTTTTAGTTTATTTAGATTTTTAGATTTTTTAGTTTTTTTATTAGTTTTTAGTTTTTTTGTAGTTTTTACCATTTTTTTAGTTTTTTTAGTTTTTTTAGATTGTCAGGTTTACCGACTCTTGAACATGCAACATATAATGGTCCATGGGAAAACAATCCGTATTCAGATCTATACCTCATGATTCTAATGATTGCCCTTGAGCTTTGTTGATGGTGATTGCTAATCGACCATTCCCTGAGTCGCCATCGTCATTTATATATCCCCCTGTGCACCCCGGCGTCCCCTTTGTAGTTATGTCCCTGTGTCCCGGTCGTCATTTATATTCCCTGTGTCCCGGTCGTCATTTGTGTCCCGGTGTTCCAGTCTGTGATTTCTCTTTGAGTGTCCCGGGCGTCATTTATATTCCTTGTGTCCCGGTGTCCCGGTCGTCATTTATATCCCCCTGTGCCCCCCGGCGTCCCCATTGTAGTTGTGTCCCTGTGTCCCGGTCGTCATTTATATTCCCTGTGTCCCGGTCGTCATTTGTATCCCGGTGTCCCGGTCTGTATATACATTCGTTTTTTAGTTTTGTTTTTCTCCTTTATTTTTTTCCTTTTTTCTTTTTTTTCTTTTTTAGTTTATTTAGATTTTTAGATTTTTTAGTTTTTTTTATTAGTTTTAAGTTTTTTTGTAGTTTTTACCATTTTTTTAGTTTTTTTAGTTTTTTTTTTTTACTTATGTCCTGGTCGTCATTTATACTCCCTGTGTCCCGGTCGTCATTTGTGTCTCGGTGCTTTGTTGATTGCTAATTTATATTATATTTATATTTATATTTTTTATATTTATTAATATTTTTTTAGTTTTCTTTTTCTCTTATTTTTCAGTTTGTTCCTTTTTTTTAGTTTTTTCTTTTTTAGTTTTTAGTTTTTTTTTTGTTTTTTACCTTTTTTTAGTTTTTTTAGTTTTTTTAGTTTTTTAGCTTTTTTAGTTTTTTTATTAGTTTTTAGTTTTTTTTTAGTTTTTGCCTTTTTTTAGTTTTTTCAGTTTTTTTTAGTTTTTAGTTTTTTACCTTTTTTTAGTTTTTTTTAGTTTTTTAGCTTTTTTAGTTTTTTTCTTTTTAGTTTTTTTTGTAGTTTTTACCTTTTTTAGTTTTTTTTCTTCTTTTGTATTAGTGTGAAATAATTCAGACGTCATATGCGGACAAACACGACGTCACTCGACAGACAGACAGACAGACATAACCCACAAACAACTTATTTTTATATATATTTATTCATATTTTTTTAGTTTTCTTTTTCTCTTTTATTTTTCAGTTTTTTCCTTTTTTTTAGTTTTTTTCTTTTTTAGTTTTTAGTTTTTTTTAGTTTTTTACCTTTTTTAGTTTTTTTTAGTTTTTTTAGTTTTTTAGCTTTTTTAGTTTTTTTATTAGTTTTTATTTTTTTGTAGTTTTTGCCTTTTTTGATTTTTTTCAGTTTTTTTTTAGTTATTAGATTTTTACCTTTTTTTAGTTTTTTTTTAGTTTTTTAGCTTTTTTAGTTTTTTTTTCTTTTTAGTTTTTTTTTGTAGTTTTTACCTTTTTTAGTTTTTTTCTTCTTTTGTATTAGTGTGAAATAATTCAGACGTCATATGCGGACAAACATGACGTCACCTGATCCACAGATCCACAGATCCACAGACAACTTATTTTTATATATATAGATATATATATATATATATATATATATATATATATATATATATATATATATATATATATATATATATATATATATATATATATATATATATATATATATATATATATATATATATATATATATCTATATATATAAAAATAAGTTGTCTGTGGATGGATGGATGGATGGATGTGTGGATGGATGTGTCAGGTGACGTCACCTGAAAAAACTGGATTAGGTGACGTCAAAACTGAAAAAACTAAAAAAAGGCAAAAACTACAAAAAAACTAAAAACTAATAAAAAAAATAAAAAAGCTAAAAAACTAAAAAAACTATAAAGGTAAAAACCAATAAAAAACTAAAAAAAAAACTGAAAAAACTAAAAAAAGGCAAAAACTACAAAAAAAAACTAAAAACTAATAAAAAAAGTAAAAAAGCTAAAAAACTAAAAAAACTAAAAAAACTAAAAAAAGGTAAAAAACTAAAAAAAATAAAAAATAAAAAAAAACTAAAAAAAAGGAAAAAACTGAAAAATAAGCTAAAATAAAGGTAAAAACCAATAAAAAACTAAAAAAAAAAAGGAAAAAACTAATAAATGACGACACTCAAAGAGAAAGCGACCAGGACAAAAAACTAAAAAAAAAGGCAAAAACTACAAAAAAACTAAAAACTAATAAAAAAAATAAAAAAGCTAAAAAACTAAAAAAACTAAAAAAAGGTAAAAAACTAAAAAAACTAAAAACTAAAAAAAAACTAAAAAAGGTAAAAACTAAAAGAACTAAAAAAGAAAAAAATAAATGACGACACTCAAAGAGAAAGCGACCAGGACAAAAGGAATGTTCGATTAGCAATCAACAAAGCACCGGGACACAGGGAGTATAAATGACGACCAGGACACAAGTAAAAAAAAAAATTAACAAAACTAAAAAGAAGGTAAAAACTACAAAAAAACTAAAAAGAAAAAAAAACTAAAAACTAATAAAAAAACTAAAAAATCTAAAAATCTAAATAAACTAAAAAAGAAAAAAAAAGGAAAAAAATAAAGGAGAAAAACAAAACTAAAAAACGAATGTATATACAGACCGGTACACCGGGATACAAATGACGACCGGGACACAGGGAATATAAATAACGACCGGGACACAGGGACACAACTACAACGGGGACACCGGGGGAAACAGGGGGATATAAATGACGACCGGGACAAAAAAACTAAAAAGAAATAAAAACTAAAAACTAATAAAAAAAACTAAAAAATCTAAAAATCTAAATAAGCTAAAAAAGAAAAAAAAAGGAAAAAAATAAAGGAGAAAAACAAAACTAAAAAACGAATGTATATACAGACCGGGACACCGGGATACAAATGATGACCGGGACCCGGGACACAGGGAATATAAATGACGACCGGGACACAGGGACACAACTACAACGGGGACACCGGGGGAAACAGGGGGATAACCTGACAATCTATTTATATGCAAAGACAATGGGACAGCAAAGAATGTTGTATATTCGCAAGTTTTACGTAGTTAAAACCATATATATATATATATATCTATATTCACAGGTGGGACATAGGGACACAACTACAATGGCGCGTAACTATTATGGCGCGTAACGACTTACGCGCGCGGGGGGGCTTGGGGGGGGCGCGAAGCGCCCCCACCAACTAGGTGTTGGGGTGGCGCGAAGCGCCACCCCAACAGCTAGTATATATATATATATATATATATATATATATATATATATATGTTTTAACTACGTGAAACTTGCGAATATACAATATTCTTCGCTGTCCCATTGTCTGTGCAAATACAAAGCCTTATATACTTATAATTACGTCATATGCACAACCCTTTTTTTACAAACAAACATGCATACATACAACTTATTTTTATATAGATAGATAGATAGATAGATATACATATACACATATCGTTTGAAAATTTATTTCCCTGGTTAGTTATTTCTTACTATTCCAAATAAGAAAAAGTCGCAGGCTGTTTCCCGTTTGTGATCAGATTTACTTATAGGTGAAAAATAATTGTTTAATTTAAGGTCATTTAAATGTGTAAGGGGATGATTGATGAAAATGAAGCACAGACAAATGTGATTAGAAAACTTGTGAAAGTGATAATCGCAACAGCTAAAGAAAAGGCATGGAACAAATGACAGCAAGAATCAAACTGAATTGTAAACAAAATTTTGGACAATGATCTGTGGTTGGAAACTGAAAAAGACGTGTTTAATATCTATAACACCTTAAAAAATCAAATTATTATATTAATCCGGATTGCAACGGTAATTTTTAATTATATACAGGATTGATATAGTTGTATCATTGACGCATCATAATGGTAAAGTAGCCACGAAAACTAAAAGTTTCGTTCTTTGAACACAACTACTTTCCAAATGAGCAGGAAGCCCCTCATTCAGAACTTTACCCTCGACCATTGGGTGTAATTTCAATTGGAAATAGCTGAAATCTAGTAAAGATAAAACTAAGGCACAAAGTAACTAATAGTTAAGACAATGAAAGTAACTTCTGTAAAGCTACTTGTCTGGTGTATAGCACCATACTGAAGCTCGTTTCTTACTATTCCAACTATACTTG